>NC_133622.1:257543238-257703238 GCF_048593235.1 Sminthopsis crassicaudata | reverse complement strand
TTTCTCCTTGCTGTTTTAAGATAGTTATATGTGGATTATGATAAACATCAAAAAGTAAGTGTCTCCTTCCAGTGCCAGCAATATGTAAGAACAGCTAAATTAAATTGCCAAAATATGCATTTAATTAATTCACATATGGAAGTTACAGTCTCTCTCTTTTTTCTTTGTCTCTCTGATCCTCTGTTCTTTCTCTCTTTCAAATTCTCTTTTTTTACTTGCTTTTTATCTCTGTCTCTGTCTCTTGTTCTCTTACTCTCCTTTTCTGTTTCTGTTTCTCTGATTCTATTACATTTTACTTTTTCATTCTCTCTCTCACTGCCAGCTGTAGAGAAAGAGGTAGACAGAGAATAAGAGAGAATGAAAAAGAGAGACAAAGAGACAAGGAGAGAGAATCAGAGAGAGAGAAACAGAAAAACAAACAAAGAGACAAAGAATCATGGAGAGAAAGAGAGTGAGGAAAATAAAGAAAAAGAGTCAGAAGAGTCAGTAAAACTGAGATGCAGACAGCAGAGAAACAAAAAAGTGAGAGAGAAGGGAAGCCAGAAAATGAGGGAGTATTTTAATAAAAAAGGAATGATTACACAAGATAGAGAGAAAAAGAGACAGATTGAGAAAGAGCCAGGGCAAAAGAGAGCAGCCTGAGGTGACCAGAGAAAGAAAAGAAAGGAAGTGCAACATGGAGAAAGAAAGAAACACAGAATGATAGAGAGAATAAAAAGAGAGAAAGAAAATGAAAGTGAATGAGAGAGAGAAATTTTAATTCACTTCTCCATGTGTGAATAAATTCATAGATGAATTAATTATATGTAGGTTTTGGAATTTTACACATTGTTCTTACATATTGATACCACTGGAGGGAGACACACACTCGTTTTGATATTTATCACAAATCACAAACATCTATCTTAAATCAGAAAAGAGAAACCTGTAGGGTTTTTTTGCTCATTTCTTTGTTTTTTTAAACTGAGTTTTGGCATCAGAAATTGTGTCAGGAACAGCTTGTTGTGGGTGTGAGGGACTCTGAAAGAGAGAAAGAAAAGACAAAAAGAAAGAGCCAGAAAAAAAGAGAAAAAGAAGAGTCAGAGAAAGACAAATAGAAACAGAGAGAAGGGAATAGAGGGGGGGGTGGAAACAAAAAAGGGGAGAACAAGAGAGAGTGTGTGTGTCAGAGAGATAGAAAAAGCAAGACAGATTGAGAAAGAGAAAGACAGAAAGAAAGTGCAAGGGGATAAAGACAGCTAGGAAGTGAGAGAGAGTGAAGAAGAGAAAAAGACAGAGAAGGCAAGAAAAAAACAGAAAAAGAGAGAGAAAGGAACACAGTCACATAGACAGAAACAGAAAGATAGAGACAATAAGAGAGAAAATGAGAAGGAAAGTTAAAAATAAAAGGAAGAAAGCATCAGAGAAATAAAGTGAGAGAAAAAAACAGAGATAGTGGAACAAAGTCTGAGAAAAAGATAGAAAGACCTAGAGAGACAGAAAAATTGAGAAAGCGAATGTCACAGAAACCCAAACAGTAGGGGGGGGGAACTTGAGAAAGATAGGGTGGGGAGGGGACAGAAACATACACAGAAAGAGAGACAGAGAGGTGAGAGAGACAGAGAAAGAGAAACAGATGCAGACAGACAGAAATAGAGAAGAAAAGGAGACAGAGAGTTAAGAAAGACAGAGAGAAACAGACACAGAAAGACAGATAGAGATACAACAGGACTATCATTACTGGGCTGAGGCTGCAGTTTACATTCCTTCACACCAGGTCTTGGTGAGCTTTCCTTTCCCTAGCAATCTCAGCCCTGTCTCCATCCTCTCCTGCTCCCCCAAGTGCTGGCTGCCCCCTCCCATATACTCCCTCTCACCTCCCAAGTCAGGTCTCCTTCCTTCATCCACCTTCTCTTGTCCCCTAGATGCTGCTCTCTTTCAGAGACCAGAGTGCTCTCCTCAATGCTCATTTTTCTCAACCTGTCCCCAGCCTTTGATCTCTCCTTCCTGAGACTCTACAGCCTTTCCTCCTTCCTCTTTCACCCCTTCTCCATCTTCTGTACTGGATCTTCCTTCAGACAAGATGCTCTAATGACCCCTCCTGACTGCCATCTTTTTCCCCTCTACATGAATGGATCTCATCAGCTGCCATGCATTTAATCACCATCTCTGTGCTAATGATTTATTGATATACAAATTCTGCTCTGATTTCTTTGCTAGCATCCTACATCCCTACTGACCTGCCTGGTTACCTTTAAGCCATGTTTAAAAATGAAAAGCCATCTGGGGAAAGCCTTCTTTAACTCCTCTTACTTCTTAGGCTTTCCCTCTGCTAATTATTTCCTATTTCAATTGTATAAAGTTTGCTATTTCTGTAATGTCTCCCTCATTAGCCTGTAAGTGCCTTGAGGGCAGGGACTGTAGTGAATCAGTGTGAGTGTGAATGTGATTGTGTAGCAGTTTGTAGCAGAAAACCTGGCACATAGTATGTATTTTGTAGATTTATATAAAATTAAATTGAAAATTTCAGGTGATTGATGCGATCTTTGTCTACCACTCTCTTCTTCCAATTCCTTCTTTCTCCCTTCTTCATGTATCTTCCCATATTGTAATGAAGTTCCACAAAAGCAGCAGCCTTCTGAAGGCAGGATGACACAAGATTCTCTTCATCATACTTCCTATTGTAATCTTCACTATTACTTCCAGCAGATTTCCTCATTCTTCCCTGTCCACTTCTCAAATTTTAGAAAAAAGTCTTGAAGAGGGTGTGATACTGGGCAGAGATGGGTCTGTGGTTCTCTTTCTCTCTCCCTCCAAATCTCTAAGGCCGGATCCGTGGTGAAAGAATTCACCTACTCAAAGCTGGGCCAAGAAAGGCTTTATTGATTAGGAAAAGAACATCAAGATGTCTTGGCGGGCGATATCTGCTTCCAGAGAGAGAAGCCATATATTGCAAAGAGGCATAGCTTGAGTTCTTTATTTTTACACAACAGGATAACAGAACAGAAACTGTTAAGACTTTTCTGTTTCCTTAGCACATGGAGAAGTTTGTATAACAAAGGAGTTTCTCCAGAGACTGTAAGTCCTTTGAAGCTTTTATAAGGAATTTTTCTCTAGAGAATGTAAGGTTTTGTGGGTGATTTACATACTGGGCTGTCTGTTTTTCTCCCTCGTCAGTCTCTTTTGAGGCAGGTAGATGGTGCAATGGAGAGAGCACCAGCCCTGAAGTCAGGAGGACCCGAGTTTAAATCCAGCCTCAGACACCTAACAATTTGTATCTGTGAAACCCTGGGCAAATCATTGAACCCAATTGCCACAGGGAAAAAAAGAAACCTTTTCCTGGTCTTTCTGCAGTTTCTCTCTTGCTGTTATTGTCTATACTTATTCACTCTTCCTATATTTCTGTTGTTTGAAGCATTTAAGAAATATACAATCCTGCTCTACTTTTCTTCCTAAAAATATTCACTTCTGAACATCACCTTTTTTTCCCAAATTGGTAAATTCCCATCCCCAGGATAGGTCATCATGGACTACATCCTCAGCTCCAATGCTCTCTGGAGCCCATTCTTCTATCCATTTCCCCATATCTACTTGGTTTGCATTAGTCTTGCCTTATTCCAGTCAATCCCATCCTTGGTATGTGAAGGTCTTTTCTCCTTGTAGGACTTTGGGCTTCTAAACTGAATTGTTCGGGGGCAGCTAGGGGGAGCAGTGGATAGAGCACCAGCCTTGAATTCAGGAGGACCTGAGTTCAAATTTGGTCTCAGACACTTAACATTTCCTAGCTGTGTGACCCTGGGTAAGTCACTTAACCCCAGCCTCAGGAAAAAAAAAATAATAATAATAAAATAAAGTAAATTAAGGAGATATTTTGTCTCATATTATAGGCAATGAATGCATGCCTATTATAAAATGTAAATTCTAGTCTAAGCTGTTGGGATTTGGGTCAAGTCACTCAGCCATTCTGAGGTGATGGCCTGAGTTGTGCACCTATGAGAATGAAGATACTTTTTGTGATGTCACAGGTTTATTGGAAGGTTCCTGTGTAACTGCATGAAGTTCCACAGATATTAAATTATATTTGTGATGTAAATTAATGGGATTTAAAATGATTAGTTCTATCCATTTAGGATTTTTCTCTTTGCTTATAAAGGGAGAAAATAATATTTCTTCTCGTGGATTGACAGGAATATAAATACACATACCACACACACATGTGCCTGCATCATGGCTATATTTGTTGTTTATTATCATTTTTTTTTTTTGAAGGAGAGATCAAACTTGGAATGAAGGGAACTGCAGCAGAGCAAAGCCATTCTGTGGTTGAAACTCACAAGCAAAGGCTCATGGGTGATGCATCCTGGGATTTTACTTGGAGAGAAAACTGTGCATCACATGAGAGAATCCAGATTAGAGAGAGACATTATGAATGTAACCAATGGGGAAAAGCTTTTACACAAAAGGGAGCTCTTATTCAACATCAGAGAACCCACACTGGAGAGAAATCTTATGAATGTAATGCGTGTGGAAAGGCTTTTAGAAAGAAGGGAGTTCTTGTTACACATCAGAAAACCCACACTGGAGAGAAACCTTATGAATGTAACCACTGTGGAAAGGCTTTTTTTTTTTAATGTCTTTTTTTTTATTATTATAGGTTTTTATTTACAAGATATATGCATAGGTAATTTTTCAGCAATGACAATTGCAAAACCTTTTGTTCCAACTTTTCCCTTCCTTCTTCCTGCCCCTTCCCCCAGATGGCAGATTGACCAATACATGTTAAATATGTTAAAGTATAAGTTAAATACAATATATTTCTACATGTCCTAAAAGTTATTTTGCTGTTCAAAAAGAATCAGACTTTGAAACAGTGTACAATTAGCCTGTGAAGGAAATCAAAAATGAAGGCAAACAAAAATAGAGGGATTGGGAATTCTATGTAATGGTTCATAGTCATCTCCCAGAGTTCTTTCGCTGGATGTAGCTGGTTCAGTTCATTACTGCTCTATTGGAACTGATTTGGTTCATCTCATAGTTGAAAATGGCCAAGCCCATCAGAATTGTTCATCATATAGTATTGTTGGTGAAGTATATAAAGATCTTCTGGTCCTGCTCATTTCACTCAGCATCAGTTCATATAGCTCTCCAGGTCTTTCTGAAATCATCCTTCTGATCATTTCTTACAGAACAATAATATTCCATAATATTCATATACCACAATTTATTCAGCCATTCTCTAATTGATGGGCATCCACTCAGTTTTGTGGAGCTCTTATTGAACAACAGATAACCCATACTGGAGAGAAACCTTATGACTGTCACCAATGTGGAAAGGGTTTTAGAAGCAAGGAAGATTTTATTGGACATCAGAGAATCCACACTGGAGAGAAACGTTATGAATGTAACCAGTGTGGAAAGGCCTTTAGAGAAAAGAGATCTCTTATTGCACATCAGATAACCCACATGGGAGAGAAACCCTATGTGGAAAAGGTTTTATAAAAAAGAGGATTCTTATTGAACATCAGAGAATCCACACTGCAGAGAAATTTTATTAATGTATCCAACGTGGGAAGTGGGTTTTTTTGTTTTGTTTTGTTTTGTTTTGTTTTGTTTTGTTTTGTTTTTTTTTAAGGGAAGTTTTTGAGTGGATGCCCATCAGTTAGAGAACAGCTGACATAGTTGTGATATATGAACATTATGGAATTTTATTGTTCTATAAGAAATGATCAGGATAATTTCAGAGAGGCCTGTAGAGACATACATGAACTGATACTTTAAATCATTATGGATCAGGGAAATGCAAATTAAGACACTCTGAGGTACCCCTACACACCTCTCACATTGGCTAAGATGACAGGAAAAGATAATGACCAATGCTGGAGTAGATTTGGGAAAAACTGGGACACTAATACATTGTTAATGTAGTTGTAAAGTGATTTAATCATCCTAGAGATTAATTTGGAAGTACACTCAAAGGAATATCAATATGTGCCTTTGACCCAGCAGTGTTTCTACTGGACTTGTATCCCAAAGAGATCTTAAAGGAGGGAAAGGGACCCACATGTACAAAAATGTTTGTGGCAGCCCTTTTCCTAGTGGCAAGAAACTGGAAACTGGAAAATCCATCAGCTGGAGAATGGCTGAATAAGTCATAGTATATGAATGCTATGGAATATTATTGCTTTATAAGAAATGACCAGGAGGATGATTTCAGAGAGGCTTGAAGAGACTTAAATGAACTGATTCTGAGTGAAATGAGCAGAACCAGGAGATCATTATACAGGACAACAACAAAACTATATGATGATTTCTCTCTCTCTCTCTCTCTCTCTCTCTCTCTCTCTCTCTCACACACACACACACACACACACACACACACACACACACACACACATCTCTTTCTCTCCCTTTCTCTCCTTGTGGCTCTCTCTCTCATTGTCTCTATTAGACTCTCTTTTCTATTTTTCTCTATTTCTCTATCTCTTTTCCTTCCCTATTTTTCACTCTCTTTCTCTTTGGCTGATCTCTTTCTGTCTCTCTATCTCCCTCTCTGGATGTTTCTCTCTTTGTCTCTTTCCTTCTTTTTCTCAGATGATATCTTATCTCTTTTCTTTCAATGGCTATTTCTATCACTATCTTTTGAGCTTTCTCTATTACTCATTCTCTTTATCACTCACACTTTCCTCCACCAACACTCCCCTGCCATGTCTCTTTCTCTCTAACATTTTGCTTCTTTTTCTCTCTCTTTATCTGATTTTTGCTGTCTCTCTGGCTCTGTATCTTTTTGTCTTTTATTCTCTCTGTCAGAGTCCCTCACATCAACAAAGAGTTGTCTCTCATGCAATCTCTGATGCCAAAACTCATATTTAAATATGAAATGAACAAACAAAAAATAAATAAACAGAATTGATGATTTCTTTTTTAAGATAGGTGTCTGTGGATTGTGATAAATATTAAAAATTGAGTGTCTCCCTCCAGTGTCAATAAGTCATAAGAACAGCTAAATTAAATTGTCAAAATATACATTCAATTCACATATGGAAAAGTAAATTACAATCTCTTCTTTTCTTGACTTTCTGATTCTCTGTTTATTTCACTCTTTCAAAGAAGAAAAGAAAGAGAGAGGGGAAAAGAATTCATGAACCCCGAGTATCTCTGACAAAAAAGGAAAGTTTATCTCTTCTTTCACTAAGAAAAGAATTCTCTTAGTGGACAAAAACCCCTAATTCAGGGGATTTTGTAAAGAGGTTTGCTGATGGTACTGAGTTTTATGGGCAGAGGGCCTAGGGCCAGGGACATTTTGAGTTGAAATCAGACTAGAATCTTTGATTTGAATAGAGAATTTTTCAATTGAATGAGAAGTCCTAGACTAATCTTCAACTCAATAGAGGGCCTAATCAGTAATGAGTGTTATTAGTAGGGGTGTGCTGGTTTTGTTCAGGTTAACAGAATGATGCTACTTATCCTGATTCACTGGGGCAGGTCTTTTACAGAGCAAGGGTTCAAGAAGACTTTCTCCTTCAAGAAATTGCTTTCTCATGCCTCCCCCAAGTCAGAGAGTTTTGGGGCTCCCCTCATCATAATAAAATAGTATAATTAAACAAACAAATGAAAGACATTATAAATAAAGGCATGCACTGTTTTGCTCATGACAATATCATGCCCAGAGTGTCCTCAGGCTCTCAGTACAACAACAGATAATAATACTTCACTTGAATGGAAACTGTCTCCTATCAGTCAGAGTAGTCTAGATTCTGATGAATATCTCTTTAGAATCCTTTTTATGTTTTCATTAGATAAAACTTTATTCCAGATTCTCATAAAACAAAATACATCTTTTTTTTTTTTAATTTTGTTCTCTTTTAAGTGATGACATATAACTTATTCTCCCAAAGAATTTAGGGTTAGGATTAGAGTTAGCTCCTCATAAACTCTTTGCAAAATTTTCTTTAGAACATACCACTGTAACAGATTAGATACAAAGGACAAAAAAGGGTACATCTATAGCAATCTAATCTTTGACAAACCCAAAGATACCAACATTAGGGATAAAAATTCATTATTTGAAAAAACTGTTGGGAAGACTGGAAATTAGTACGGCAGAAATTAGATATGGATCCACACTTAACACCATATACCAAGATAAGATCAAAATGGGTCCATGATTTAGGCATAAAGAATGAGATCATAAATAGATTAGAGGAACATAGGATAGTCTACCTCTCAGACCTGTGGAGGAGGAAGGAATTTATGACCAGAGGAGAACTAGAGATCATTATTGATCATAAAATAGAAGATTTTGATTACATCAAACTAAAAAGTTTCTGTACAAACAATACTAATGCAAACAAGATTAGAAGGGAAGTAACAAATTGGGAAAATATTTTTAAAGTTAAAGGTTCTGACAAAGGTCTCATTTCCAAAATATATAGAGAACTGACCCTGATTTATAGGAAACCAAACCATTCTCCAATTGATAAATGGTCAAAGGATATGAACAGACAATTCTCAGATGATGAAATTGAAACTATATCCACTCATATGAAAGAGTGTTCCAAATCACTACTGATCAGAGAAATGCAAATTAAGACAACTCTGAGATACCACTATACACCTATCAGATTGGCTAAGATGACAGGAACAAATAATGAAGAATCTTGGAGGGGATGTGGGAAAACTGGAACACTAATACATTGTTGGTGGAGTTGTGAAAGAATCTGGCCATTCTGGAGAGCAATTTAGAACTATTCCCAAAAAGTTATCAAACTGTGCATACTCTTTGACCCAGCAGTGCTACTACTGGGCTTATATCCCAAAGAAATACTAAAGAAGGGAAAGGGACCTGTATGTGCCAAAATGTTTGTGGCAGCTCTTTTTGCTGTAGCCAGAAACTGGAAGTTGAATGGTTGTCCGTCAATTGGAGAATGGTTGGGTAAATTATGGTATATGAAGGTTATGGAATATTATTGCTCTGTAAGAAATGACCAGCAGGAGGAATACAGAGAGGCTTGGAGAGACTTACATCAACTGATGCTGAGTGAAACGAGCAGAACCAGAAGATCGCTGTACACTTCAATGCTGTATGAAGATGTGTTCTGATGGAAGTGGATATCTTCAAAATAAAGAAGATCCAACTCATTTCCAGTTGATCAATGATGGACAGAAATAACTACACCCAGAGAAGGAACACTGGGAAGTGAATGTAAATTGTTAGCACTACTGTCTATCTATCCAGGTTACTTATACCTTCGGAATCTAATACTTAATGTGCAACAAGAAAATGGTATTTACACACATATATTGTACCTAGGTTTTATTGTAACACATGTAAAATGTATGGGATTGCCTGTCATCAAGGGGAGGGAGTAGAGAGAGGGAGGGGATAATTTGGAAAAATGAATACAAGGGATAATATTATTTAAAAAATTACTCATGCATATGTACTGTGAAAAAAAAATTCTAAATTAAAAAAAAAAAAAAAAAAAAAAAGAACATACCACTGTGTGGGGAAAAGGTGAAGAACTTACAGATCAGGCACATATTGATCAGAGACTATTGTCTAAAGCCTTAAAGGCCTCAGTTTAGGAAGCATGTGATTTTAGATAAGGCCTGGACTATATTCCATTGTTCAAAGAAGTACACTGGTGAGAAAGCTATACAGCTACTGCATTCCACTGACCAAATAGGGGGTAGTAGACTTATGTGACCAATCACAACATGTGGAGGGTGGGATTTTGGGGGTTCTTTGTCTGAAATGTATAAAAGCTGTGAACATTTTGAAGGGAGTGGCTCTCTCCTGCAGTGAATTCGGCTCGCAGACCAAGATGGGGGTCTGCTTCTCCAGATTCTAATAAATAATTCTGCTTTCTATGAGTGATCTCTGTAGTAGTCAATTTGGGTAGGTCTTTTTGTCTCTAATGCTACTTATTTTAGTTCACTTCCGTCAGGACTTCTGCAGAAGAAATTGTCCATCACTCTCTGCTCTCTTCCACAGTTCCATCTATTTCACACATAAAACACAAACTTTTATCCTGGTTCCACAGGGAGATTTGTTCCATGATAAGACACTTCTTAGCTTTATTCTAACTCATAGTATAAAATGATTTTTCTCAAAATTCAATCAGGCTCTTAATGATAACTAGAATTGCCTCTGACACACACAAATACTCTGACCTTTGAGTAAATCACTTCTCTGAGCTTCAGTTTCATCGTCTAAACTGAAGAAGCTTGGACTCTGAAGTGTCTTTCAGCTCTACATCTCATGACTCTTTGTGGTTTAGGACTTGATGACATTCAAGGGCTTGGCTATGGATTTCACCCAGGAGGAGTGGGGCCTCTTTGACCAGGAAGAGTTGTACAAGGAGATCATGTTGGAGAATACCTGAAACCTGTGCTCCCTAACTAAGGACATTTTCCCTGGTATGTGTGAATCTGAAGCCAAAGGGAATATCTTTATTTCCTAGTGTGCTGAGTTAGGAGGGTTTATCAGTGACCAGAAAGGGAAAAGTGCTGGTCTCTTGTGTCCAAAAAACATCATTCTCCAACAGGGTGGTTTTCCTATAAAATGTCTTTGCATTGTGTGATAGTGCTGTGCCACAGTTCTCTTTTAATTGTCCTGACTCAGTTTTCCTAAAATTGCTCTGGCTCAGTTTCCCTAATTGGTCCTGCTTCAGTTTCCTTAATTGTTCTACCTCAATCTCCTTAGTTGCAAACCCCATCTCTGGTTTATTAAGACTGGTATAACTCAGAGGTTATAAATTGTCAATGTGTAAACTCAAAAAGGGGGAGTCCAGATTTTCTGTCTCTAGCCAGAAGCTTTCTTACTTCCCTGTTTGTTAGAATTTATGGTCCTACCCCCCCAACCTGTCAGAACTAAATTGATGGTTCCTGCCTGGAGATTCCTGCTCACCAGAGTTTGGACTCCATACCCCCTGCCTTTGGTTAGCTACTGTGTATAAATATGTCATTGAGAACTCACCTTGACTGCTGGATGCTGGATTCTTGAAGAAGATAGCCTCATTCAGCCCTGGGACCACACCATGGATCCATTTGGTCCCAGTACATCTCTCCCTTTCAAATAAAATATTAAAAACTCTCTAATCTCTATCTTGCCTCAGTTTCTTCAGCATTACAATAGGAACCTGAACTCTTCCTCTATTGTTCCTGCAGGTATCTCTTACTAATCCTAGGTAATTTTTGCTAATCCTAAATTCAGGTCAAAGATGAAACCAGTGTAGAAGCATCTCAAACATAGAACTAATCTCGGAGGTTATTTCACTGCATCTCTTCTTGCCTGTGAATTTTATCTGCCAAAGCTCTGAAAACTGCTCTAGCAACTTTTCCTTACAGCCTGTTCCTCTGTGGGATGGGTCTAGTATTTGGAATATTATTCTCTTGAACAAGCATCATTTTGTACCTGAAAGCACCTGGTTGTCCCTAATGTAGGAAGTTTGTCCCTAATCTTCCTCCCTATTGCCCTCAAATAGCAACACATGCAATAGGAAAGGAAGGGAAGGGAAAGGAATAAGCATTTATTTTTACCTACTATTTGCCAGGTGCTCTGCTATATGCTTTCCTTACAATACAATAACTATATTGCTTAAGAACAACTTTCAGCAAACAAGTTATTTTGATTATTCTAAGTACCCAAAATAATGATAAAGGACAAAGGAAGAAAACCATATGAATGGTAGCCATCTCTAGGATGAGGGAAGGCAGAGGAAAGATAAAAAAAATCATTTGATAAATTTGCTGTCTATTTAAACAGAATAGAAAGTCACGTATTATCAATTTATAGTTTCATGTGCAATCATGATATAATTCTTCCCATTTAAGAGTTGAGGAAACTGAGGCAGACTTTAAGTACTTGCCAAGGGGCACAGACCTAGGAACTGTCTGTACCTTGATTTAAGCTCAGGCACTTCTGACTCTATGCCCAGTACTTCATTGTACTACCAGCTCTGCTTAACTTCTAGATAATGGAAACCTTGGGATAAGTCTATCATTCTGTGTCCCCCCAAAACCAAGGTCCTTGTTTGTCAGGTTTGAGACTGCTCTAGCCAATACCACGTTTTGCCCAGATGTGAGGGTAGTAAAGAGGAGAGCCCAAAACTCTGAAAATCCTTGAAAGAGAAAATTTCCTTCAACTCTGACTCAATAAGGGACCCTGTCCCAAAGGACAAACAGTTTCACCCTTATTATCTGGGTGGGGTGGCTCTGTCCTGAGCCTCATTGAATTCAATTCAAATTCTAGCTCAAGCTGAAACCCAGGGAGGAACCAACTTGGGACTCCACCCATGGGCCCCCTTCAGCTTAAGTCAAAGCTCTCATCATAAAAAGGGCCAAACTAAAACCCTCTCTTTGCAGAGGTTCCAACCATGCAAGCTCTATGCTTGGCACACCAAGGACCTGGAATACTCTTTCCAGTGCCATCCTCTTTTAACCCTCACCTAGTTCCCTAACCAAAATTTATACCTCTCTGTCAGGATTTCTAACCTTATTTCCAATCCCCATAATAAACCCTTTTATCAATCTAGATTTTCAGGTCTGTAGATTTACATTGAATCTCTGCGCCACCAGAAGGGAGATCCCAAAACTCCCTATCCTTGTGCTGAATCCCAAGGGGTTGCAGGGGAGCCAAACCTCTTCATTTGGTTCCCCGAACCCCGAACCTGCCACTAGACCTCATCATTTAATTCCCTGACCACCAGAAGCCCTAATTTCATTTTGATTCCCTAAATCTAAACCTCATCAGTCAAAGTTTCTTCCAGAATGGAACCTGACAGGATAGGAGGCAGGAGGTGGGACAGGGAGTTTGGCTTTGTCTCAGAACAAGTCCTGCCAGAGAGAACCGTGTACTTGGCTACAACTGGATTATGTGATACTCAGCTCTGATAGACTGGGCTCTTTTCAGCACTGAGGTGATTCGGGCCAATCCCATAGATTTGGGATGGAGAGAGCCATCTGCACCCAGAGAGAGGGCCGTGAGGACTGAACGGGGATCACAACATAGTATTTTAACTTTTTTGATGTTTATTTGCTTTTTTCTTTCTCCCTTTTCTCCTTTTGACATCCCCTTGATGTCACTGTTTGGGATTTGGGGGCATAAATTCTCCTGAAATTGCCTAAATGGATTAGGTGATGAGTTTATTTCTTCAAGTCAGCAAACACTGAAGTGCCTGCTATATGCCAGGCCCTGGACTAAGCACCAGGAGCAAAAGGAAGTACAAAGAACATCTCCTGCTGTCATGGAGGTCACAGACTGGTGGGGCAGTCAATACATCACTAGGAAATCACTGTGGGCTCCACTGTGGACTGCAGAAATTGGAACTAAATGGAGTGATTTGCTGAATCACTAATTAGAGAGGATAATGGTTTAAGGAGAATAGAATGGGGGGGATAGGGAAAATAGTCAAAATCCAATAAAATAATGGCTAGAGGAGTGAGCAAGACTTATACAGTAGCAGAGAGGAATTCTGATCCAATGACATTTAACTCGTCCTTCCTTGTACTTATTCCTCATCATATTGCTTTAATGCTGAATATTAAGGGTAGTCTGCCTCAAAGTCTGCTCTGTAGAGGGTCAAAGATCACAATTACAAAGGGAGAATTCAATCCAATGCAGTCTGTATTTAGTTACAAATGATAAATGGCACCCTGATTTTCCCAAGAGCCATTTGCTTCCAGTTTTCCAGAGTTTGGGGTCCCTTACTTTGGGTTAGTCTGGTGAGGAGTTTCAAGAGGGCAGTTTTTCTGGTCAGAAAGAGGGGGTGAGTACGGGAGGGAAAGAAGGGGGGGAGGCCTTGGGGAGGGGAGCTCCCTAGAGCAGCCTAGAGTGGGATGGCCCATGTGCAAATTGAGCCCTGTGGAGGAAGGGGAGGAGTTTAAGGCAGAAGATATTTGTGTGATGGGGATAGGATTTACATAGGGAAGGCAACAGCAGTCTGAAATTCTGGCCGTGGGTGAGGAAAGGGCTCAAGCATTCTGGGGGATGACAGGGTGGAGCTCTTGGGACCAGCGAGCTACTTCCACATGGGGCTGACCAGAAGCTGGAAGTCTGAGCTGGGGTTACTCTGCCATTCTGTTCCTCCTTTCCCTGCAATAGAAACTGCTTTACCTTCCCTGAAAGTTGAGGTCTCTCCCCTTTTTCCCTGGCAACTCAGATCTCTCCCCGTTTTTCCCTTAGGAGCTCAGATCTCTCCCTGTTTTTCCCTTGGAGCTCAAGTCTCTCCTTTTTTCCTTCAGAGGTCAAATCTGTCTGCTTTTTTCCCTGGGAGCTCAGATCTGTCTCCCCTTTTGTCCCAGGCAGATCATAATCTCTCTCCTCTTCCCTACCCCCTCTCCAGAGTTCAGGCCCCTCCCCTTTATCCCTGGAGGCTCCTGTCTCTCCGACTTTTCCCTTAGAGCTGAGATTACTCAGCACTCTGATAGCCAGACATGTGCTTGCAGCTCTCAGGTAGGTCTGAGCCAACATCCCCCATATTTTCTGGCTTCCACTGGCTGCCCTTGCCTTTAGGTCTCCTCTTCTGACCTTTTGGTACATGACCTCCAGGTCTCCCAGGAACCCATTTTTCAACCAAGGCTGCCTATTGGATGAACTCCCCACCCCTAAACCAGTCACTTCCCAAACTTGCTCAGGTTTCCCATTGGGTCACATTTCCCAGACATCAGACTTTGTCCGTAAAAATCTAGGAGTCCTAATTTCAGCCTTCTGATCAGGACCCAAGTGCCCCATCACTCCCCATGTGCAGACACCAAGCCTAAGCTTACCAGAAGACCTTAGAAGACCTCCCCAGCTCTTAGGTAGACCTCAGGAAACAGTCTGTCTGCTTTCCCAGGTTCAGCTGTCCATCAGGAGCAATTCTCTCATTCTATTAGCTCTGACCTCCATGTCATGATCTGTATGGTTCGTCTTGCCTCCCAGACCCCACTCTTGTTCCCAGACCTCCTGCTTCCCTGGGTCCTCTTCTCTCTGAGCCCTCAGAGTTGAATCTCAGACTACATTTAGTCTCCCAGGCTCAGGCTTCCCTGGTCATTCCCTGGGGCCTCCATTCCAGAGCCTTTCCCATGTCCACCTATCCACTTTCCCTCCTTCCTAGCCTAAGAAGGCAGTCTGTTGTCTAGAAGGATAATGTGCATGTTAATTGGGGTGAGGGGAGGTTAGGAGGAGTGGAAGGTGTGTCTCAGGAGCCATGGAGGCTGACTGGTCTCCTCCCAACTGGGATCCCACTCCTGCTTGCATCTCTGGGGTCTCTATAGGAAGACTGGGAGGGAGGGAGAAGAGAAGTAAAAGATGGAAGGGAGCAGTCTTCCTCTTCAGACCCCCTCCCTCTCCGATCCTGACCCTCCCTGAATTGTTCTGTAGGGTGCAGTCTTTCCCCCGGGGGCAGGCGCCAGCCTTTTTAACTGCTGGATGACCTAACACTCCCCTTGGAATCCCTGGAGGCTTGCCTCCTGCTTAGAAAAAGAGTAAAAAGTCTCTCCCTCTGGGATGTTTCTCTCTCCAACCTCTTCTGATGACCTGGGTCTGGCCCGAGCCCGGATTGGGTCAAAACAGACACCAAAAATAGGGTGAAATTAGAACAGTTTTACTCTCAGGGCCCCAAATACCAATCTCCCTGCTATGAAATCAAAGACTGTCAGCCTGGGACTGGGATGAGTGGAAGCTGGGATTTTCTATGCAAAGATAAAGAAGGGAGGGACTCCTGGAGCTCCTGGCCTTTCTCCTGCTTTTCAGAGAGGCTTAGAATTAAAGCCCCCCAGGGTTAGGGGTGACCTCTGTTTGTAAGAGCTTTGGCTGTTGTGACTTCTGTGGGTTCTTCCAGGGTAGGAGCAAGAGGACTCTGAGATAGATAAAGACCAGGGACCAGAGGGAAGATCTTGACAAAATGGAGTCACTTTGGTTGCTTTACTACCTCCACAGGGAGCCAGGAGCCAGAGGGAATGGGCCCTGGGAGCCTCCGACCTCCTCCTCAGGTGAGTGCAATCTATCCACAGACCTGACCAATGTTAGCAGTCACAAGCATTCCTGCAGACAGGGAAGATGGGCTGTGGCGCTGGCAGGGCCTGGTGTATGGGACATTGCTTGACAAAAACAGGGGGAACACAGTAGTAACAACCCTGCCCTGCCCAGCTGACTTTTTGGGCCCCTGCCATCTGGGGCACCGGCACACACACAGGCTTTTTGTTTTTATGTTCCTCCTCATTACAAAGGACTGAGAAGATCCTCCACTTCATCAGGAATCTCCATTCCCCAGGGATCAGATCTGCTCTCTCTGGGCCCACCCAGCACCCCTCTCCACCCAAAGTCTGTCCTCCTCTTGGTCTCCTGTGGCCATGCTCCCCTGAAGCTCCGGAAGCACAATTTCTCATGGTTATATCTAAATATTATATCTCCAGGGGTCGGGAACAAGTCCTCATGAAGCCTCAGGAAATGACTGATCAGTGCTCCTATGTGTGAATATGTACACGTGTGCACACACACACACACACACACACACACACACACTTGTATCACCCAAGATCCACCATCTCACTTTTTCACCTGACCCCCCTCCACTGAGAACACAAATAAAACCATTCCCTCAAGGTCTGGTCTGTCTGAACAATAAAAAGATGTTCTTTCTGATGTTCTAAAACATCTCTCTCCTTCTGCATCAGAATCTGCCATCTTTAAGAGGCAGACAGCAGCAGCATGATTTCTCCTTGCTCCTCAGCAATCCTGGTTGCTCTTTGTGCTAAGCCGAGATCACTGCTATAGGACCCCCTTACATGTATGACCCTTACCTATCCATGCCTTCCCCATCCAACACACACATGTTTACATGTGACATGCCTGCAGTATACTTGTGTATACACACAGTAACTCTGATCCATGCCTCAGATTCCTTTTACTCCCTCAAAAAGAAATATCCGTATTCATGAATAGCCTTTAACTTTGTTTTATTCAGGACTGATCCCTCCCTTTAGCTATCCTCCCTCTGACTCCCTCCTTTTTCCTCTTCACCCATTTCACTAGAGAGTACATTACACTTCTCCATTCATCCTCCTATGCCATTTATTCTTTCTTCCTTTGACTAGATGACTGAGGTTCAGTCCCCATAGTATGTAGAGATGTCTACCTGCAGACCCTCCTTGCCAGAAATAACATTTGCTAGCCCTCCTTTCTCTCCACTCTCTTCCCCACTTTCCAGTCTCTCCTTAAGATCATCAAGACATAACAGAACCACTTCCAGCTTTATTCTACTTTGATTCCCTCTGTGAGCCCAAATAGGGGTATTAGGGGACACATGCCATCTCACCATAACTGGATATAAATAGTTTTTCTTTCCATTTTGGTTCCTTCAGGCTAGTTCATTCTGGATTATTTTTTAAATTTCTCTTCACTTGTTTTTGACCTTCTAAAGTTTTCTTCAATTATAGTCTTTTCCTTAGCTGTGCTTGGAAGGATTTTCATTAAAGGCCCTTTTCCCTGACAGCACTGTATTTCTTTTTGCTTCATAATTTGCTCTTGGCCATAAGATCATGGCCTTTGCCTTCTGTTAATCTATTCCAAGTTCTCTGCTCCTTAATGAAAGTTGCTGCCAAATTAGGTCTGGTCCTAATGGTGGCTCCTTGGGACTAGAACTGGACTAGATTTTCTTTCTGGTGTCTTGAAGGATTTTTCTCATTGACTTGGCAGCTCTGCATTTTGGTGATGGTGTCCTGGGAGTTTTCATTCTGAGATCTCTTTCAGGAAGTTGATGTGGTTTGAGGAAGATGCAGAAAGAAATCTGAGCATTTTTCTCTTGGCCATCAGGAGCTCTATTCACACAAAAGCATACAGGCTAATCATGGGAGAGGCTACTAGGGCTACCAAAGGAGGCTGCCCATATCAGGAAGTTTTGGTCCTTTGCCAAGCTTCCTGGACCTGGAAAAGGATCAAGGATGTGGTCTTCTGTGAACTCTAAGATTGTTGCTGTATTGATTTTACCTTGGAATGGAATGTGCTTTTAATTGTGCAAGATTATGTTAAGAACACCTGAAAGCACATTTCTGGTGGTATATTTTGGAGACGAGATTATAGATTAAGTGAAGAGAGAAAATAGGCCCAAGGAGTGGGAAATAAGAAATGCAGTTGGGAGTGCAGTAGGGTTACCTAGGAATGAGTTCAGAAGAATCCATTAAAGGCATGTGCCATGTAGCACTAGGATGCTGTTCCATTATGCATTCCATAATAAGTCCTTTCTCAGCTTTATTTCAACTGATCCTAAATTCAATCAATCTCATAATGATTACAGGTTGAAGGGTTGCCTCTGACACTCATAAAGGTTATTTGGGAAAATCCTGTCTCTGTTTCAGTTTCCTCCCATAAATTAAAGGGGGTTGGACTCTTTAGTTCTAAAAGCTGCCTATCTTATGCTTTTTGATGGTTTAGAAGGTGGTGATGTTCAAGGATGTAGCTGTGGACTTCACCCAGGAGGAGTGGGGGCTCCTGGACCCCTCTCAGAAGGAGCTGTACAAGGAAGTCATGGTGGAGAACGCCCAAAACCTGCTCTCCCTGGGTAAGAAGTCTACAAACAAAGGGAATACCTTCATTCCCCAGGATGCAGAATTTGGGGTGGGGGAAGAGAAGGGAAAGGGCTGGTCTTTGCATTATATGATAGGATCTGGGGATGTCTTTTATTGCTCCTGAAGCTCCTTCTTGCTAATTCCTAGGTCAAAGATTAAATCAGTGTGGAAGCATCTCCAACACAGAAATTATTTTAGAGATTAGACTCTACCTGGAAATGAATTTTGTCTGCCAAAGATCTGAAAATTGCTCAGGCACCTTTTCCTTTCAACTTCTTCTTTTGGGGGATTTTTTTTTCAAATATTTTTGCAATATTATCCTTTTTTAACAAGCATCATTTTGTAGCCCAAACCACCTAGTAGTCCTTAGTATAGGAAGTTTCTCCTTAACCTTCCTTTGTATTGCCCTCAAACCGCAGCAAAAGTGGTGGGAAAGGAATGAAAAGCAATAGGCAATTATTTCTACCTGCTATTTGCCAGGTGCTGTGACATAGGCTTTCTTTACAATACAGTAACAATATTGTTTAAAACAACTCCCAGCAAATACATTATTTTGAGTATCCTAAGTACTTAAATTAATGCAAGAATATTTGCATTCAGAAAAAATAGATAAACAGAAATACATATAGCATAATTTTACAAATGTATATATGTGTACATACAAATGCTTGCATGCATGTGTTTATTATCTATCTATCTATGTATGTATCTATATCTATATCTATATTTCTATATAATAGTTCCCATTCCTAAGGTGGGGACAGGCAAAGTGAAGACAAAAAATTTACTTGATCATTTTGTGATCTATTTAAAAGGAAAAGTAACTTGTGCATTGCAGATTGATAGTTTCATGTGCAATTACCATTTTTATTTTACTGTGATATAGAAAGGCTCATATATAAATTAAAAATAAAATGAAATATTATTTCACTTTAACTTCATCTTAACTTTCCAAGTTAGGTGATATTTTTATCCTCATTTGAGAGTTGAGGAAACTGAGGCAAACAGTGTTTAACTAACTTGCCCAGAGGTAGACAGTTAGTAATTGTCCAAGCTTAATTCAAACTCAGGTACACTTGACTCTATGCCCAGGACTCTCCACTGCATTACTGATTCTCTTTACCTTCTAGATAGTGAAAACCATGGAATGAGTCTATCTTTCTATACAAAAGGTGTGCCAAGGTTTTAATGATCAGGCCCAAGGCTGCTTTGGCACAATATCTCTTTTTACCTAGATGTGGGATCAGAAGTTTCTGGTAGAAGGGAGGCTCATAGGACAGGAGGTAGGCGGAAGGGCCTTTGGCTCTCTCTCAGAAGAAGTTGTACAAATAGTGGGGCACATCCTATTTTATATTATTTCCTTTACAATCACTTAGTGAGTAAGTATAGGCATCTATGTTTGAACCAAAAATGGCTGGATTTCAACATGGAGCAACTCTGGATCCTCACCCTTTCCCAAAAGAGAACTAAAATACAAACCTCTCTCCATCTTCATCTCTAACTGATTTCCATGCCCAGGGCTTCCAGTTCTCAGAGAAGAGGTGATCTCTTATTTTGAGCAATGGCAAGCATCATGTGAGCTGGACCAAGAAGGCCTCAGGAACTACTCTCCAGGTGAGTGAGTTGAAAGCAGATTGTATGAGAGCTATAGTTATAAGATGATTCTAGGTGTTACCCTGAAATAAATGTTCATTTTGGAGGAGAAAGACCAGACTTGGATTTCATTGTTAGAAATGATTCTGGGCTCCTTAGTGAATCTCGATTTCCCCATCTATAAACTTAGTGAGTCATACTCCATGGTCTTGTACATCCCTTCCAGTGATCATCTGTGATCCTATTAGAAGTCATTGTTAGGAATTTGGGGCAGTGGAATTCTCCTGAGGAGCCTTTTCTTAGAACTTCTTCTAGTCAGTAAAAAATTAAAGGCCTGCTACATGGCAGCCCTGGGTTGAGCACCAGGAACATAAAGTGATATAAGGGACATCCTCTGCTGTCATGGAGATCACAGAATGGTGGGGCAGAAAATACCCCAGGAACTATGGAGAAACCCACTGTGAATAAATTTAGTGCTTCAGTACATGGTGTTTAATGATGTACTGAGGCACTAAATTTATTCACAGTGGGTTGGGGATAATAATGGTTTAAACAGGAGAGCAGAACTGGGAGAAAATAGTCAAAATGAAAGAAAATAGCTAACACATATAGTACTGTGTGTCACCCACGGCATTGTCTTATTTTATTCTCATAACAACCCAAGGACTTTACAGATATTATTAAGGCCCTACGCATAGCCTATCCACTATCATTGTATTGTGATTTTGAAACAGATATGATGAAAATGGCCATACATATATGAAATAGAAAATAGAAGGAGAATTGGACAAGCTTCTGTTGGGACAATGAAATTCATTTTTTAATCTCTAACCTATAAAAAGCAATTGCTATTTACTGTTAAACAAATTTATATTTCCATTGGCTCATGTCAAAAATTGCAGTACATGACAGATGCACTCAAGGGTCAATTACAAATATTGCTTTATGTTGGAACATTTATATATTCACAACCTGTGAAAGGATAGCAACTGAAACCCTACTGAATGACCAATCCATGTTGCTAATCAATTCCTTTAAAAAACTGCCAGATAGAAGAGGAACATTCACAGAGGATAAGTTCAAATTAGAAAACAACCTTACACATTTCTATGAGTTGCACTTTAAAGTCTGGTTTCTGCAAAGGTTGTGGCCTTCCATGGTGATTTCATGACAGCCTCTCCTGTTCCTGTCTTCTTACCATGGTTTTAAGTAGCCTGCCAGCACTGCTGCAGGAATGCACACCCAGATATATCTCTATTAGGCAATTAGAGATTGGATGAGATGGGGTTGCTAGGTAACCTAGGCAGGAGAGAACTACTCTGGTCCTGGGAGAGACAGCCCCCCCTGGTCATTGCATGCTTGTGGCCATTTGTATGTGAATGTCCAACCTTCCTAGAATACTGGAAACAATGTGATATCAAATTGAAAAGCCAAAAGCAAATGTTGTATTTAGAAATACTGATATTTTTACAGAATGACTGCACAGTCCTATAAGGCAGTATCTTGATAATTATGAGAGCTTGAAATCACAGCAGAAAGACAGCTGTTAAGGTTTCCATGTTTCCATGTTTCCATGCACATCTGTGTTATCCCAGAGGACAGCTACCTTTATAACCAAATCAGATATTTATTTATTACTTAAAGTGCCACTAACAACTTTTTGGGTCACATTCTTTGGATCCTTATCTCAATCTTTCAAGGGATTTGTGAGTTTCTAAAAGGGAAAGGATTGCAATATTGGAACTCCCTTCCACATCACAGGATGATGAACTCAATTTTCTATATGAGACACATTTTCAGATGTGGAAATTTTCATGCATTTTTAAAAAACTTTTTTAGGGTACGCAAGGAGAACATAATGATTTAAAAAAAAAAACAAGTGTTAACTATCAAAAGAAAGTAATGGGTCAGAACAAAATCTCTTATACCTCAGGTAAATAAAAAACAACTGTTTTAGCATTTTGAATATGACCTCAGATAATATAATAGAAAAAATAAAATTGGAAATGATCCTCATGGAAATTTGTTATGGTTACAGGCAGAATAGATCATGAAATCATTTGAGTATTTAATATAAATGCACCAAATGGCATATCTATGAAAAAGCAATTGAAAATGCAGATAATGAAAGGGAAAGGTAAAAATTGAGAGGAGATAATTTGTCACATACTGTAGGCAGTGCATGCCCATTTATACAATGTAAATTCCTGTCTAAGGAATTGTTGGAATTTGAGTCAAATCACTCAGCCATTCTGAGCTGATGTCTGCTGTGATATGGGAGCCACCTGCCAGTAGCTGCTGGATATTCAACTTAGTCCTGCAGAATGGATCCCTTCATGTGAGAGGTTGATGGTGCTCATACAAGGAGACTGAGAGGATGTTACTTTGTCTGACCCTCTCCTCTTCCTTCTTGCCTCCAATTTACTTCATTCCCCATCCTCAAGGAACATCTGCATCAGCAAAGGCTGACTTGCAACTCCTTCAAATGTTATGTGTTAGGATTACTAGGTGAGAACTCAGGTTGTCTGGACAATTACAAGGTGAGAATTCAGGCTGACTTGATTAGAGGAGCAAGCTCATTGGTTGGAGTACTTCTTCCCAGAAGCCCTTGCATTATCCCACGCCCATTCTCTGGGAGGATAAAAGAGGACACCACTCCAGAGATAAGAGAGGTCTCTGCATTACATCAGGTCTGATGGGGCTCTCTCTTGTAATTGTCAGACAACCTGAGTTCTCACCTAGTAATCCTAACAGTTATGATTCACAGCTGTGGAGGCTCTCAGAAAATTGACCTGTCCCTTCTCCAAGGCATGGTCCTTAACAGATATCCTGAGTTGTGCACCCTTGAGAATGAAGACACTTTCTGTGATGTCACAAGTTTATTGGGAGGTTCTAATATAACTATGCATGAAGCTCCATTGATAGCAAATTATATTTTTGATGTAAAGTAGTTAGATTTGAAATGATTGCTTCTGTCCATTTAGGATTTTTCTCTTTGCCTATGAAGAATGAAAATAAATATTTCTTCTCATGGATGTACTGGGATATAAATATGTGTGTATGTGTGTGTATGTGTGTGAATGAGTGTGTGTGTGCCTGCATCGAAGTTATATTTGTTTTATTGTTTTCTTTCTTTTTTTTTTTTCTTTTTTCTTTTTTTGGGAAGGCGAGATCAGACATCAAATGAAGGAAATTACAGCAGAGCAAAGCCATTCTGTGGTTGAAACTCACAAGCAAAGATTCATGGGTGATGGTCCCTATGACTTTACTTGGACAGAAAACTGTGCATCATATCAGAGAATCCAGATTACAGAGAGAGATTATGTCAGTAACCAATGTGGAAAAGGTTTTACAAAAAAGGAAAATCTTATTGGACATCAGAGAATCCACACAGGAGAGAAACTTTATGAATATAATCAGTGTGGAAAAGCTTTTAAACAAAAGGGAGCTCTAATTACACATCAGAGAACCCACAAAGGAGAGAAAACTTATGAATGTAACCACTGTGGAAAGGCTTTTAAACAAAAGAGAGCTCTAATTACACATCAGAGAATCCACACAGGAGAGAAACCTTATGAATGTAACCAGTGTGGAAAGGCTTTTAGACAAAGGGGACCTCTTATTACACATCAGAGAATCCACACAGGAGAGAAACCTTATGAATGCAACCAATGTGGAAAGGCTTTTAAACAAAAGGGAGCTCTTATTAGACATCAGAGAATACACAAAGGAGAGAAACCTTATGAATGTAACCACTGTGGAAAGGCTTTTAAACAAAAGGGAGCTCTAATTACACATCAGATAATCCACACAGGAGAGAAACCTTATGAATGTAACCAGTGTGGAAAGGCTTTTAGACAAAGGGGACCTCTTATTACACATCAGAGAATCCACACAGGAGAGAAACCTTATGAATGCAACCAATGTGGAAAGGCTTTTAAACAAAAGGGAGCTCTTATTAGACATCAGAGAATGCACAAAGGAGAGAAACCTTATGAATGTAACCAGTGTGGAAAAGCTTTTAGAAAGAAGGAATCTCTTATTACACATCAGAGAACACACACTGGAGAGAGACCTTATGAATGTAACCAGTGTGGGAAGGCCTTTAGAGTAAAGGGAGCTCTTATTAGACATCAGAGAACCCACACTGGAGAGAAACCTTTTGAATGTAACCAGTGTGGAAAGGCTTTTAGACAAAAGGGAGCTCTTATTATACATCAGAGAATCCACACAGGTGAGAAACCTTATGAATGTAACCACTGTGGAAAAGCCTTTGGAGAAAAGGGAGCTCTTATTACACATGAGAGAATGCACAAAGGAGAGAAAACTTATGAATGTAACCACTGTGGAAAGGCTTTTAGACAAAAGGGAGCTCTTATTATACATCAGAGAATCCACACAGGAGAGAAACCTTATGAATGTAACCAGTGTGGAAAGGCTTTTAGACAAAGGGGACCTCTTATTACACATCAGAGAATCCACACAGGAGAGAAACCTTATGAATGCAACCAATGTGGAAAGGCTTTTAAACAAAAGGGAGCTCTTATTAGACATCAGAGAATGCACAAAGGAGAGAAACCTTATGAATGTAACCAGTGTGGAAAAGCTTTTAGAAAGAAGGAATCTCTTATTTCACATCAGAGAACACACACTGGAGAGAGACCTTATGAATGTAACCAGTGTGGAAAAGCTTTTAGAAAGAAGGAATCTCTTATTATACATCAGAGAACCCACACTGGAGAGAAACCTTTTGAATGTAACCAGTGTGGAAAGGCTTTTAGACAAAAGGGAGCTCTTATTATACATCAGAGAATCCACACAGGTGAGAAACCTTATGAATGTAACCACTGTGGAAAAGCCTTTAGAGAAAAGGGAGCTCTTATTAGACATGAGAGAATGCACAAAGGAGAGAAACCTTGTGAATGTAACCAGTGTGGAAAAGCTTTTAGAAAGAAGGAATCTCTTGTTAGACATCAGAGAACACACACTGGAGAGAGCTTAGGAATGTAATCAATGTGGAAAAGATTTTAGAAAAAAGGGACTTCTTATTGAACATCAGAGAATCCATACTGCAGAGAAACATTATGAATGAAACCAATGTAGGAAGTGTGTTTTAAAAAAGGGAAGAATTTGAGTGGAGCCCATCACTTAGAGAATGGCTGAATAAATTATGGTATATGAACATTATGGAATATTATTGTTCCTTACACACCTCTCAGATTGGCTAAGGTGACAGGAAAAGATAATGACCAATGCTGGAGGGGATGTGGGAAAACTGGGACACTAATACATTGTTGATGGAATTGTGAAGTGATTCAACCATTCTGAAGAGCAATTTGGAACTATTCTCAAAAAATTATCAAACTGTGCATATCCTTTGTCCCAGCAGTGCTTCTACTGGGTTTATATCCCAAAGAGATCTCTCAAGGAGGGAAAGAGACCCAGAAGTGCAAAAATGTTGTGTTAGCCCTTTTTGTAGTGTGAAGAAACTGGAAAATGAGTGGATGCCCATCAGTTGGAGATTGGCTGAATATATTATGGTATATGAATTATGGGGAATATTTTTGTTCAATAAGAAAAGATCAGCAGCATGATTTTAGAGAGGCCTGCAGAGACTCACATGAACTGATGCTAAGTGAAATGAGCAGAACCAGGGAATCATTATACACAGCAACAACTAGATTCTACAATGATCAATTTTGATGGACATGGCTTTTTTCAACAATGAGATGATTAAGGCAGTTCCAATGATCTTGTGATGAAGAGTGACATTTACACTCAGAGAGGACTTGGAGAACTGAGTGTACACCACAACATAGCATTTTCAGTCTTTTTGTTGTTGTTTGTTTGCATTTTATTTCTTTCTCATTTTCTTTCCATTTTCATATGATATATTTTGTACAGGAAGGCAAATGTATACATATTTATATATATTGAATTTAAGATATGTTTTTAACATGTTTAATATATATTAGGTTATTTGCCATCTAGTTGAAAAGGTGGGGAGAAGGGGGAGAAATTTGGAACATAAGATTTCACAACGGCCAGTGTTAAAGAATTATCCATACATATGTTTTAAAAAGTAAACGTTTTTAAAAATTAAAAGCAAAATTAAATTTGAGAAAACATAAGAGAATTCTTACTAGACACCAGAATTCACATTGGAGAAAAACATTATGAATGTAATTATTAGGGGAAACTTTTTGAAATGGGGAATCACTTAATCTACATCAGAGAATCTACACTGGAGAGAAAATATGAATAACACCATTGTCAAAAGAAGATTACAAATATCTGACTAGTTATTTCCAATTCTGTGAAAAAAGCATTAAAATAAAGAGGAAAGGTAATTAAGTAGAGAACATTGGTAGTAAATGTGTTATTGATGCCTTTTATATTTACCTTTCTCTAGCCAAAACCCTAAGTGGGGAGTTTGACAATACCTTTTTAAGCAAATTGGATCCTTTTTGATCTGATCACCTACTTTAAAGGCAATATGGTGTAGTGGAAAGATCCCTAGATTTGGAGTCAGAGGACATAAGTTGAAATTCCGATTCTGTACCTCTGTCGTCTTGAAAAAGTAATTTTGGGAGTGGAATCTAAATGGCAGAGAATATATACTTAACTTCATTTGAGCTTCCCTAACATGGACAGCAGATTTAGCCTCTGTACAGGTTTTGGAGTAAAAGAATCCACAAATTTTCAGAAGAAGATACTGTGGAAGAACTTCAGAAATAACCTCTTTCAAAAGGAGAGGCTAACAAGTCCAGACCCCATCCCAGGGAGCCCACAGTAGGGAACTTGAGCACAGAGCCAGAGCGTTGTGGCGTCCTCACACCAGGGAAACTACTGTGAGGCTCTTAGGCTACTCTGTCCTAGTTAAGGACTAGTGGTTCAAAAGATCAGCTGTAATAAACTGGGAAAACATTTTTACACGTAAAGGTTCTGATAAAGGCCTCATTTCCAAAATATACAAAGAACTAAGAAATCAAGCCCTTCACTTGATAAATGGCCTAAGGATAACAGACAATTTTCAGATGATGAAATTGAAAGTATTTCTACTCATATGAAAGGGTGTTCCAAATCACTATTGATCAGAGAAATGCAAATTAAAACAACTCTGAGATACCACTACACACTTGTCAGATTGGCTAAGATGACAGGAAAAGATAGTGATGAATTCTGAAGGGGATGTGGGAAAACTGGGACACTGATGCATTGTTGGTGGAGTTGTGAATGGATCCAACCATTCTGAAGAGCAATTTGGAATTATGCTCAAAAAGTTATCAAACTGTGCATACCCTTTGATCTTGCAGTGTTACTACTGGGCTTATATCCCAAAGAAGGGAAAGGGACCTGTATGTGCCAAAATGTTTGTGGCAGCCCTTTTTGTAGTGGCTAGAAACTGCAAAGGGAATGGATGCTCATCAAATGGAGAATGATTGGGTAAATTGTGGTAAATGAATGTTATGGAATATTGTTGTTCTGTAAGAAATGACCAGCAGGATGAATACAGAGAGGCTTGGAGAGACTTACAGGAACTGATGCTAAGTGAAATGAGCAGAACCAGGAGATCATTATACACAGCAACAACAATATTGTATGAGGATGTATTCTGATGGAAGTGGATATCGACAAAGAGAAGATCTAATTCAGTTCCAATTGATGAATGATAGACAGAATCAGCTACATCCAGAGAAGGCACACTGGAAATGAATGTGGACTACTTGCATTTTTTGTTTTTCTTCCAAGGCTATTTTTACTTTCTGAGCCCGATTTTTCTTGTGCAACAAGAGAACTGTATGAATCTTCACACATATATTGTATCTAGAATATACTTTAACATATTTAACATATATAAGATTGCCTGCCATCTAGGGGAGGGAGTGGAGAGAGGGAAGGGAAAAGTTGGAACAGAAATGAGTGCAAGGGACAATGTAAAAATTACCCATGCATATGTTCTGTCAATAAAAAGCTATAAAAAAAAATTAGCTGTGAAATACTCAAAGGCAAACTGTGAGGCCCTAATCTCCACAATGGGATCAGGCCATGCCTGCCCAGTACCAAAAGTCAGTCACCAATGCTAGGCCCAGGGTAAGCTACAGAAGCTGTCCTCCTTTGCCTTAAGAGTACACCTCAAACTTTTTTTTTTTTTTAATTAGCAAAAAAGCAAAAAGATCTCTGACCGTAGACAGCTTTTATTAAGAAAAGAACAGACCTCACACCTTGAGGATTCTAAAGGGATATCATCACAAAATAGGAGAAACCCCAAAGGGTAATATGAGTTCATCTCCATTTCACAAAGCTCTCTAGAAAATTCCAAAAGGAATTTAAAAGAAAGTTAGTAGAAATGTGGGGAAAGGAAATGAGATCATTGCAAGAGGGTATGGAAAAGAAAAAACAAATTATCTGAAGAAAACTTCTTTAAAAATAGATTTGATGAAATAGAAAAGGCAAATAATTCCTTACAAAATGCATATGAAGGGGCAGCTAGAGCACCAGCCTTGAATTCAGGAGGACCCGAGTTCAAATCTGGTCTCAGACACTTAACACTTCCTAGCTGTGTGACCCTGGGCAAGTCACTTAACCCCAGCCTCCAAAAAAAAAAAAAAAAAAAAGTATATGAAAAAGCAATCAATTCATTGAAAAACAGAATTTATGAAATGAAAAAAAAAAATGCAACGAACAAAACATCTCAATTAGCCAAATGCAAAAGTAGAGTTTTAAAAAGCCAAATAAAATAATTCACAAAAAAAGTAGAACTGAAAAAAAAAAAAAAGAAGTGAATGACTTAATGAGATTTAAAGAATTAGTTCAATAAAAGCAAAGCAAAGAAAAAACCATGAAAAAAAAACAAGAATATGTAAAATACCTAACTGGAAAAAGAACTGATCTGGAAAACAGATCTAGAAGAGACAATCAGAGAATTATTAGACTTTTTGAAATCAGGATGGAAAAAAAAAAGAGTCTAGGCATCATCTTTCAGGAAATTATCAAGAAAACTGCCTGGATGTCCTAGAACCAGAAGTTAAATAGCCATTGAAAGAATTCACTGCATATGTCCTGAATGAGATGCCAAAATGAAAACTCCAAGGAACATTGTATCTAAATTTCAGAATTATCAAATCAGGGAGAAAATATTGCAAGAAATCAGGAGGAAATATTTCAAATATCACAGAGTTCCAATCAGGATTATCCAGGCTTTAGCAGTTTTCAGCTTAACAGGTTGAAGGGTATGAAATCTTATATCCCAAAAGGCAAAAGAATTTGTATTACAGCCAAGAATGAAATATCCAGCAAACTTGAGCATTATCTTTCAAGGAAAAAGATGCTCAATCAATGGAACAGGTGAATTTCATCTATTTCTGATGAAAAGACCAGAGCTGAATACAGAATTTAGTTTTCAGATACAGAACTCAAGAGAAGCATAAAAAGGTTAAAAGGAAAGAAAAAATATCTTTCTTTTAAAAGTTAAAAATTTCATATTCCTATATGGAAGACAATATGTTAAAGTGGAGATCTGTATCTCTGTTAGGTGTATATTTAGATGATTCAGGCATAATTTAATTTTATTGTGATGATTTAAAAAAGAAACTAGAAGAGGAAAGGTGATTCTACTGAAAGAAGAAAATGAAGTTAAATGGAGTAAATTATATCTCAGAAGGAGGCAAAAAAAAGGCCTATTGCAATTGAGGGAAAGATGGGGGGGGGGGAAGGAGAAGCACTGTGTGAATATTACTCTCATCGGATTTGGCTCAAGGAGAGAATATCAGACACATTTAGCTTCACATAGAAGTTTCTTTCACCCCAGAGGGAAGTGGTAGGGAAGGGAGCCTAATGGAAAGGAGAACAGAAGTAGAAGGGGAAAGGTATAAGAAGGGGAGGACTACTTGAAAGAGGGGATGATAAGTGACAAAATACTGGGAAAGAAGTAAAGGGGGAAAGGAAAAAGAAATATATTAGTGAGATAAACAAGATGTTAGGAAATACAGAATTACTCATTTTATCTGTGAATGTGAATGGAATGAATTCTCCCATAAAAGGGAATCAGCAGACTGGATTAAAACCAGAAACCTACAATTTCTTGTTTACAAGAAATTCATTTAAAGTTGAGTGAAACAGAGTAAAGGTAACAGCCTGAAACAGAATCTATTTTGCTTCAGCTGAGATAAAAACATAAATGAAACAAAAACAAGGGTAGCAATCCTGACCTATATCAAGCAAAAGCAAAAATAGATTTAATTAAAAGAGATAAGGAAGGAAGCTACATCCTACTTAAGGTACCATAGATAATGAAGTAATATCAATATGAAACATGTATGCACCAAATGATATAGCATCCAAATTCCTAGAAGAGGAATTAGGAGAGTTGCGAGAAGAATTAGATGGCAAAAGTATACTAATGAGGGATCTCAACTTTGCTCTTTCAGAACTAGATTAATCAAACCACAATATAAATAAGAAAGAAGTTAAGAAGGTGAAGCAAATCCTAGAAAAGTTGGGAATGAAAGACTTTTGGAGAAAACTAAATGAATACAGGAAGGAATATATTTTTCCCTTGGCATTACATGTAACCTATACAAAAACTCTCCATATCTTATGGCATAAAACCTCAAGATCAAATGCAGAAATGTAGAAATAGTAAATGCATTTTTCTCAGATCATGATGCAAAAAAAAAAAATTGCATGCAATAAAAATCCAGGGGAAAATAAATAAAAAATTATTGGAAAGTAATTAATCCTAAAGATTAAGTGTATGAAACAACAAATCACGACACAAAAATAATTTCACCTAAAAGAATGACAATAAGGAGACGATATACCAAAATTTTTGGGATGCAGCCAAAGTACTCATTAGAGTAAATTTTATATTTACATGCATAAAATAGAGAAAGAGAAGATCAATGAATTTGACTTGCAACTAAAAAAAGCTAGAAAAACAACAAATTAAAACCCCCTATTAAATACCAAATTTGAATTTCTGAAAACAAAAAGGGAGATTAACAAAACTGAAAGTAAGAAAACTATTGAATTAATAAATAAAACTAAGAGTTGGTTTCATGAAAATACCAACAAGATAGATAAACTTTTAGTTAATTTGATTAGAAAGAGGAAAGAAATTCAAATTGTTAGTCTTACATCTAAAAAGGGTGAATTTTCCACCAATGAAGAAAAAATTAGAGCCATAATTAGGAAGTTTTTTAACCAAACATGTCAATAAATTTCTTAATCTAAGTAAAATGAAGGAATACCTGCCAAAATATAGACTGCTCAGATTAACAGAAGAGGAAATCAATTACTTAAATAGTCCCATTTTAGAAAAAGAAATAAAACAATCTATTAATCATCTCCATGAGAAAAAATCTCCAGGACCAGATAGATTTACAATCTAAATTCTACCAAAAATTTAAAGAACAATTTATTTCAATACTATGCAAACTATTTAAAAAAAGGGGGGGAGGGTGCGGGGAAGAAGTCCTACCACATTCCTTGTAATGACACTGATATAGTGCTTATTAGGTAGGGTGAAAACAGAGAAAGAAAATTATAGAATTTTCCCTAATTTTCCTAATGAATATTGATGCAAAAATCTTAAATAAAATATTAGCAAAGAGATTACAGAAAAGAATGCCCAGGATAATACACCATGACCAAGTAGGATTTATACCACAAAAGTAGGGCTGGTATACCTACCACTGATAAAATCCTATTGAATGACCAACTCATGTTGCCCACCAATGTCTTTGAGGACCTACCAGATAGAAGGATAACATAAACAGAGGATAAGCTCAAATTAAAAAGCCATCTCAGCATTTCAGTGAATGGCACTTCAGGTCTATATTTGTAGAAATGTTGTGGACTCCTATGATGATTTCATGATGGCCTCTATTATGTAATCCTAGTGACCATGGTTTTCAAATAGCCTGCCAGCACTGCTGCAAGAATGCAAACCCAGGATGTGGGAAAAAGTAATAGAAAAAAAAATTGAAAGTGATCATAAGGGAAATTTGTTATGCTTACAGGCAGGATAGACCATAAAATAATTTGAGTATTTAGTATATATGCACAAAGGAGCAGGTAATGAAAGGGAAAGAGAAAAACTGAGTGAAGATAATTTAACAAATACTTTAAGCAAAGCATGCCGTGCACAGGGTCTGAATTCCAGTCTCAGCTGCTATGATTTGGGCCAATTCATTCAACCATTCTGAGCTGATGGCCTGAATTGTGCATGTAATAAGAATAAAGGCACTTTCTGTGTTGTCACACATTTTTTGTGAGGATCCAGTGTGCATGAAACTCATTAAAAATTAAAACATTCTTGGGATGTGAGCTAATGGGGTTTTGGAATGATCAGATTTACCCATTTAAGATTTTTCTCTTTACCTGGGGAAATAGAAAATAACTCAGTTTCTGTTCTTCTGATAGAAGGAAGCGGGCATAAAAATATTTCTCTTTTTGTGTATAATGTCTGTATTTATTTTACTGTTTATTTGTTGTGGTTTTTTCAGATAGAAAGATCATACTTGAAATGAAGGAAACTCACAAGCAAAGATTCATGAGTAATGGTCCCTGTGACTGCACTTGGAGAGAAATCTGTGCAACATATGAGAGAATTCACCCTGGAAAAAAAAGCATTATGAATGTAACCAAAGTGGAAAGGTTTTTAACAGAAAGGGGAATTCTTACTGTAAATTAGAGAATCCACATGAAGAGAAATATTATCCATATAACCAATGTGGAAATACTTTTGCAAAAAGGGAATCTCTTATTCTACATTAGAAAATCCATATTGGGACTTCCATCCAAGATGGTGGAGAGGAGGCACACAGCTGCTTGAGCTCCACGGTTTCTCTCAGAATTTATTTCATGACAAGCCTTGGAAGAATTGCTTTGACTGGAAAAAACCCACAAATAATTACCAACAGAAGACATCCTTGAAATTTGCCAGAAAAGGTCTGTTTTTGCTCGGGGAAGGGAAGAACAGACTGGACGCAGGCTGAGGGCAAGTAGTGAGAGCAAGGCAGCTCACACTGCTCAGACCGGAGGGAGGAGGAGTGGGATCTCTGCTGTTTCTGTGGAACGACCTTTACCCCCGTGTGGATATTTCATCTTGGCAGTAAGTCAGGATCAGCAGAGAAGTTGTAAACACAGTAAAGAATAAAACCCCCAAAAGCTAGCATCTCTTGGGGCCTGGCTACCCCACCCCCAACTGGAGTGACTCAGAGCATTCTTAGAGCCTCAGAGCATAGACTCAGCACAGCCATCGCTGTCCAGTTAGTGCCTTGATGGTGGTGTCTCCCGAAATCTGTAGAGGAAGCCCAGTAACACCATCCAGTCCCATCCCCACACCAAAAACAGACCAACTGTTTTTCTTGTCAGTTTGTTTTCTTTGATTTTGCTCTGACAAAATGAACAAAAAAATTAAAAGGACTCTAACCACTGACAGCTTCTACATGGATAGAGAGCAGACTTCCAACCCTGAAGACACTAAAAACAGACTGTCTCCAGAGGAATCCCCAAAGGGGGATATGATCTGCTCCTCAATACACAAAACTCTCATAGAGGAAATAAAAAAGACTCTCATGAGAGAGCTAGAAGAGAAATTGGAAAAGGAAAGGGAAACTTGGCAAGAGAGTCCAGAGAAGTCATCCAGAGTTGATAAAGAGATCAAATCATTGAGAAATAAAATTAGTGAATTGGAAAAGGTAAGCAACTCCAAGGAAAACAGGATTAGTGACTTGGAAAAAGAAAAAAAACACTCTAAAAAATAAAATTGATTAAATGGAAAAAAATTCCATAGAAGAAAAAAACTCACTTAAAAACTCAATTGGACAATTACAAAAAGATATAAAAAAAAGTGAGTGAAGAAAATACATCATTGAAAATCAGAATCGAATTAAATGACTCAAGGAGAAACCAAGAAGCAGTCAAGCAAAACCAGAAAAAACAAAACAATGGAAAAGAATGTCAAGTACCTTATAGGGAAGACAAAAGACCTGAAAAATAAATCCAGGAGGGACAATCTGAGAATAATTGGACTCCCTGAAAAATATGAGGGGGAAAAAAAGAGCCTTGACACTATTTTCCAGTAAATTGTCAAAGAGAACTGCCCAGACATTTTAGAAACAGAGGGTAAAATAGACATTGAAAAAATTCATCGATCACCTATTGAAAGGGACCCTAAATCAAGATGCCAAGAAATATAATGGCCAAGTTCAAGAACCATCAGACGAAGGAAAAAATATTGGAAGCTGCTAGAAAAAAATCAATTCAGATATGGAAGAGCCTGGATAACCCAGGATCTAGCAGCATCCACATTAAAGGAACAAAGGGCCTGGAATATGATATTCCAAAAGGCTAAGAAACTTGGTATGCAGCCAAGAATAACTTACCCAGCAAAAATGAGCATCTTTTTCCAGGGAAGATAATGGACATTTAACGAAATAAATTAATGCCATCTATTCTTGATGAAAAAAACGGATCTACACAAAAAGCTTGATCTCTAAATACAGAACTCAAGAGATTTCTAAAAAGATAAAAAGAAATCTTGAGAACTATATTTCTGCCATAAAGATATGTAAAGAACACATGTACAATTTGTTCTAGAAACTAGAGGTGGAAAGGAAATTATATCATAAAAAAGGGTAAAGTGGTGGTACTACATCTCATGAAGAGGCAAAGGTAACCTATTATATCTGAGAGAAAGAAAGGAGAGGGGTGAACATAGTGTGTATCAATAGACATATTTGATTTATGGTGAAATTCCTTCCACTTCATTGAAAAGTGGAAGGGGAAAAGTGAAAGGGAAGGAGTAAGCTAAGGGGAAGGGAATACAGAAATTGTGAAGAAAAGGGGTAAAATAGGGGGAGGAACTTTAAGATGGGGGAGGGATACTAAAAAGGGAGGACTGTGAAAAGCAAGTGGTGCTCACAAGTTTAATACTGGGGAAGGGGGTAAGGGGGAAGGAAAGGAGAAAAGCATAAGCAGGGGTTAACAGGACGGCAAGCAATATAGAATTAGTCATTTTAACCATAAATATGAATGGGGTAAACTCCCCCATAAAGAGGAAGCAGTTAGCAATCTGGATTAAAAGTCAGAATCCTACAATATGTTGTTTACAGGAAACATACCTGAAACAGGGTGATACATACAGAATAAAGGTAAAAGGTTGGAGCAGAATCTACTATGCTTCAGGTAAAGCCAAAAAAGCAGGGGTAGCCATCCTCATCACAGATCAAGCAAAAGCAAAAATTGATCTAATTAAAAGAGATAAGGAAGGGCATTATATCTTGCTAAAAGGTAGCATAGATAATGAAGCAGTATCAATATTAAACATATATGCACCAAGTGGTGCAGCATCTAAATTCTTAAAAGAGAAATTAAGAGAGCTGCAAGAAAAAATAGCAAAACTATAATAGTGGGAGATCTCAACCTTGCACTCTCAGAATTTGATAAATCAAGCCACAAAATAATAAGAAAGAAGTCAAAGAGGTAAATAGAATGCTAGAAAAGTTTGATATGATAGATCTTTGGAGAAAGCTAAATGGAGACAGAAAGGAGTATAGTTTCTTCTCAGCAGTTCATGGAACCTATACAAAAACTTACCATATATGATGACATAAAAACCTCAAAATCAAATGCAGTAAGGCAGAAATATAGTAAATGCATCCTTTTCAGACCACGATGCAATGAAAAATTATATTCAATAAAAAGCCAGGGAAAATAGACCAAAAAATAATTGGAAACTAAATAATCTCATATTAAGAATGATTGGGTGAAACAGCAAATCACAGACATAATTAATAACTTCACCCAAGAAAATGACAATAATGAGACATCATACCAAAATGTTTGGGATACAGCCAAAAGAGTAATAAGGGGAAATTTTATATCTCTAGAGGCCTACTTGCATAAAATAGAGAAAGAGAAGGTCAATGAATTGGGCTTACAACTAAAAATGCTAGAAAAGGAACAAATTAAAAACCCCCAGACAAACACGAAACTTGAAATTCTTTTTTTTTTTTTTTTTTTTTTTGAAGCTGGATTTAAGTGACTTGCCCAGGGTCACACAGCTAGGAAGTGTCAAGTGTCCGAGACCAGATTTGAACTCTGGTCCTCCTGAATTCAGGGCTGGTGTTCTATCCACTGTGCCACCTAGCTGCCCTGAAACTTGAAATTCTAAAAATAAAAGGAGAGATTAACAAAATTGAAAGTAAAAAGAACTATTAAATTAATTAATAAAACTAAGAGTTTGTTCTATGAAAAAAACAACAAAATAGACAAACCCTTAGTAAATCTGATTTAAAAAAGCAAAAAGGAAAAGCAAATTGTTAGTCTTAAAAATGAAAAGGGAGAACTCGCCACTTATGAAAAGGAAATTAGAAAAATAATTAGGAATAACTTTGCCCAACTTTATGCCAATAAATTCGATAACTTAAATGAAATGGAAGAATACCTTAAAAAATATAGCTTGCCCAGATTAACAGAGGAAGAAGTAAATAGTCTAAATAGTCCCATTTCAGAAAAAGAAAAGTAACAAGCTATTAACCAACTCCTTAAGAAAAAATCCCCAGGACCAGATGGATTTACATGTGAATTCTACCAAACATTTAAAAAACAATTAACTCCAATGCTATATAAACTATTTGAAAAAATAGGGATTGAAGGAGTCCTACCAAATTCCTTTTATGACACAGACATGGTACTGATACCTAAACTAAGGAGGTTGAAAACAGAGAAATAAAATTATAGACCAATCTCCCTAATGAATATTCATGCTAAAATTTTAAATAAAATGTTAGCAAAAAGACTACAGAAAATCATCCCCAGAATAATACACTATTACCAAGTGGGATTTATACCAGGAATGCAGGGCTGGTTTAATATTAGGAAAACTATTAGTGTAATTGACTATATCAATAACCAAATTAACAAAAGCCATATGATCATCTCAATAAATGCAGAAAAAGCATTTGATAAAATCCAACATCCATTCCTACTAAAAACACTTGAGGGTATAGGAATAAATGGATTATTCCTTAAAATAATCAGGAGCATATATTTAAAACCGTCAGTAAACATCATATTTAATGGCGATAATCTGGAACCTTTCGCAGTAAGATCAGGAGTGAAACAAGGTTGCACACTATCACCATTACTATTCAATATTGTACTAGAAATGCTAGCCTCGGCAATAAGAGCTGAGAAAGAAATTAAAGGAATTACAGTAGGTAATGAGGAAACCAAACTATCATTCTTTGCAGATGATATGATGGTATACTTAGAGAACCCCAAAGATTCTGCTAAAAAGCTATTAGAAATAATTCATAACTTTAGCAAAGTTTCAGGATATAAAATAAATCCACATAAATCCTCAGCATTTTTATACATTACCAACATAATCCAACAGCAAGAGATACAAAGGGAAATTCCATTCAAAATAACTGTCAATAGTATAAAATATTTGGGAATATATCTATCAAAGGAAAGTCAGGAATTATATGAGCAAAATTACAAAACACTTGCCACAAAAATAAAGTCAGATTTAAATAATTGGAAAGACATTAAGTGTTCTTGGATAGGCTGAGAGAATATAATAAAGATGACAATACTCCCTAAACTAATCTATTTATTTAGTGCTATTCCAATCAGGCTCCCAAGAAACTATTTTAATGACCTAGAAAAAAAAATTCATATGGAAGAACAAAAGATCGAGAATTTCAAGGGAATTAATGAAAAAAAAAATCAAATGAAGGTGGCCTAGCTGTACCTGATCTAAAACTATTTTATAAAGCAGTAGTCACCGAAACCATTTGGTATTGGCTAAGAAATAGACTAGTTGATCAGTGGAATAGGTTAGGTTCACAGGACAAGATAGTGAATAAAAATAGCAATCTAGTGTTTGACAAACCCAAAGATCCCAACTTTTGGTATAAGAATTCATTATTTGACCAAAACTGCTGGGAAAACTGGAAATTAGTATGGCAGAAACTAGGCACTTAACACTACATACTAAGATAAGATCAAAATGGGTCCATGATTTAGGCATAAAGAACAAGATCATAAATAAATTAGTGGAACATAGGATAGTTTACCTCTCAGACTTGTGGAGGAAGAAGGAATTTGTGACCAAAGGAGAACTAGAGATCATTATTGATCACAAAATAGAAAATTTTGATTACACCAAATTAAAAAGCTTTTGGACAAACAAAACTAATGCAAACAAGATTAGAAGGGAAGTAATAAATTGGGAAAACATTTTTTACAGTTAAAGGTTCTGATAAAGGCCTTATCTCCAAAATATACAGAGAAGTGACTCTAATTTATAAGAAATCAAACCATTCTTTAATTGATAAATGGTCATAGGATATGAACAGACAATTTTCAGATGATGAAATTGAAACTATTTCTACTCATATGAAAGAGTGTTCCAAATCACTATTGATAAGAGGAATGCAAATTAAGACAACTCTGAGATACCACTACACACCTGTCAGATTGGCTAAGATGACAGAAAAAAATAATGATGAATGTTGGAGGGGATGTGGGAAAACTGGGACACTGATGTATTGTTGATGGAATTGTAAAGTGATCCAACTATTCTGGAGAGCATTTTGGAACTATTCTCAAAAGTTATCAAACTGTGCATACCCTTTGACCCAGCAGTGCTTCTATTAGGCTTATATTTAAAGGAGGGAAAGGGACCCACATGTGCAAAAATGTTTGTGGCAGCCCTTTTTGTAGTGGCCAGAAACTGGAAACTGAACCCTTGCCCATCAGTTGGAGAATGGCTGAATAAATTATAGTATATGAATGTTATGGAATATTATTGTTCTATTAGAAATTACCAGCAAGATGACTTCAGAGAGGCTTAGAGAGACTTACATGAACTGATGCTGAGTGAAATGAGGAAAGGCAGGAGATCATTATACACAGCAACAAGAGTATATGATGATCAATTCTGATGGACATGGCTCTCTTCAACAATGAGATGATCCAATTGGTCCCAATTATTCAGTATTGAAGAGAACCAGCTACACCCAGTGAAAGAACTATGAGAAATGAGTGTGGACCACAACATAGCATTTCCACTCCTTATGTTAGTGTCTGCTTGCATTTTTGTTTTCCTTCTCAGGTTATTTTTACCTTCTTTCCAAATACAATTTTTCTTGTGCAGCAAGATAACTGTATAATTATGTATACATTTATTGTGTTTAACATATACGTTGACATATTTAACATGTATTGGACTACCTGCTATATAGGGGAAGGGGTGGGGGAAAGAAGAGGAAAAGTTGGAACAGAAGGTTTTATCAAGGGTCTGCATTGAAAAATTAGCCATGCATATGTTTTACAAATAAAAAGCTATAATAATTAAAAAAAAAAAAACAACTAAAATAAAAAGCAAACAAAAACACAACAAAGACTACAATACAACACAGGTTTCTCCATTCTGGTATATGATAAATGTCTGTGTATTGTGCTAAATATCAAAAACTGAGTGTCTTCCTCCCATGGCAGCAATATGTAAAAGCAGCTAAATTAAATTGCCAAAACACCTCCATTTAATTAATTCACACAAGAAGAAGTGAATTAAAATGTCTCTCTGCATATCTATATTTGTCTCTGTTTCAATATCTGGTGAATGTTCTCTCTCTCTCTCTCTCTCTCTCTCTCACACACACACACACACACACACACACACACACACACACACACACACACTCTCTCTCTCTCTCTCTCTCTCTCTCTCTCTCTCTCTCTCTCTATCTATCTATCTATCTCTTTCTATCTTTCTTACTCTCCCTTTCTCTCCCTATAGCTCTCTCTCATTGTCTCTATTAGTCTGTCAACTTTTATTTTCTTACTGATTCTATGAATTTCTTTTCTATTTTTCTCTATTTCTCTATCTCTTTTCCTTCTCTCTCTTTCTCTCTGGCTTGATCTCTTTCTATCTCTCTGTCTCTCTCTCTGGATGTCTCTCTCTTTGTCTCTTTCCTTGTTTTTCTCAAACAATATCTTATCTCTTTTCTTTCATTCTGGCTGTTTGTTTCTCTCACTATCTTTTGGGTTCTATTACTCATTCTCTTTCTCACTCACACTCACTCTTTACTCCACTAACACTCCCCCACCATGTCTCTTTCTCTCTGACATTTTGCTTCTTTTTCTCTCTCTTTATCTGATTTTTGCTGTTTCTCTGGCTCTGTGTTTTTTTGTCTTTTATTCTCTGTCAGAGCCCCTCACATCAACAAAGAGTTGTCTCTCACACACTTTGATGCCAAAACTTATATTTAAAAAAGAAACAAACACAAAATGAATAAATAAAAGTGCTGATTTCTCCCTACTGTTTTAAGATAGCTGTCTGTGGCTTGTGATAAGTATCAAAAATTGAGTTTCTCCCTCCAGTGGCAGCAATTTATAAGAACAGCTAAGTTAAATTGCCAAAATACGTATTCAATTAACATATGGAAAAGTAAATTACAATCTCTCTCTTCTTTCTTTGACTCTCTGACTCTCTCTTTCTTTCTCTCTTTCAAAATCTCTTCTTTACTCTCTCATTCTCTCATTCTTTCTTTTTCTCTGTTTCTGTCTCTATTTCTCTTTCTCTGTCTCTTTCTTGCTCTCTTACTCTCTTCTCTCTTTTTCTGTTTATATCCATTTATCTGACTCTGTTACTTTCTCTTTTTCATTCTCTCTTTCACTGCCAGCCAGAGAGAAAAAGGTAGACATAGAATGAGAGAGAATTAAAAAATGGATTTAAAAAGGGAGAAGAAAAAGAGAGAGAGACAGAGAGACAAGGAGAAAGAACCAGAGAGAGAGAGAGAGAAAGACACACAAAGAGACAGAGAGAGCCATAGAGTGCAAGGAAAACAGAAAGAAATATAGGAGAGTCAATAAAACTGAGATGCAGAGAAAGAGACAGAAGAAAAACAAAAAAGAGAGAGATGAGAAGTCAGAAAATGAGAGTATGAAAAAGAAGAATGACTAACTCAGATAAAGAGAAAAAGAGACATATTGAGACAAAGACAGCAAGAGAAAGTAAGCCAAAGGTGACCAAAGAGAGGAAGGAAAGAAAGAAAGTGTAACAAGGAGAAAGAGATAAATATAGAATGACAGAGAGAATAAAAAAGATAAAAGGAAAATGAAAGTGAAAGAGACAGAAGGAGACAGAGGGAAATTTCAATTCACTTCTCCATGTGTGAATAAATTCATAGGTGAATTAATTAAATGTTGATTTTTTACAATTTAATTCAGCCATTCTTACAGATTGAAAGCACTGGAGGAAGACACTCATTCTCATATTTAGCACAATCCACAAACATCTATTTTATGATTCAAATCAGTTCCACCAGAGCAGTGACAAAGAGAGCCCTCCACACCCAGAGAGAGAAGCACTGGAACAGAGTGTGAAACACAACATAGCATTCTCACTCTCTCTGTTGTTATTTGTTTGCATTTTGTTTTCTTTCTCAGATTTTCTTTTTCTTCCTTCTTGATCTGGTTTTTCTTGTGCAGCAAGATAACTGTATAAATATTTATACAGATATTGGATTTAATACATATTTTAACAAATTTAACATGCATTTGACTACCTGCCCACTAGGGGAGGAGGTGGGAGAAAGGAGGGGAAATTTTGGAACTTATTCAAGTGTCAATGTTGGTAAAATTACCAATGCATATGCTTTGTAAATAAAAAGCTTTAATTAATAAAAAAAATTAAAATTTAAAAAATCTATCTTAAACCAGAAGGGAGAAACCTGTGGGTTTTTTGGTTTATTGCTTTGTTTTTTAAAATTGAGTTTTGCTGGGAAACTGATGCATTGTTAGTGGAGTTGTGAAAGAATCCAACCATTCTGGAGAGCAATCTGGAATTATGCCCAAAAAGTTATCGAACTGTGCATACCCTTTGTTCCAGCAGTGCTACTACTGGGCTTATATCTAAAGAAGGGAAAGGGATCTGTATGTGCCAAAATGTTTGTGGCAGCCCTTTCTGTAGTGGCTAGAAACTGTAAAATGATGGATGTCCATCCATTGGAGAATGGTTGGGTAAATTATGGTATATGGAGGTTATGGAATATTATTGTTCTGTAAGAAATGACCAGCAGGAGGAATACAGAGAGGCTTGGAGAGACTGACATCAACTGATGCTGAGTGAAAGGAGCAGAACTAGGAGATCATTATACACTTCAACAATGATACTGTACGAGGATGTATTCTGATGGAAGTGGATATCTTCAACATAGAGAAGAGCTAATCCAATTCCAATTGATCAATGATGGACAGAATTAGCTACACTCTGAGAAGAAACACTGGGAAATGAGTATAAATTGTTAGCATTTTCTGTTTTTCTCCCCAGATTATTTTTACCTTCCAAATCCAATTCTTCCTTTGCAACAACAACAAAATTCGGTTCTGCACATATATATTGTACCTAGGATATACTATAAGATATTTAATATGTATGGGAATGGCTGCCATTTAGGGGAGGGGTGGAGGGAAGGAAGGGAAAATTAGGAACAGAAGGGAGTACAAGGGATAATGTTGTAAAAAAAAAAATGTTACCTATGCATATATACTGTCAAAAATGTTATAATTATAAAATTAATTTAAAAAAAGAAATACTAAAAATTAAATTGTAGCACAATTGCCAATATGTATTGATAAAAGGAATTTTCTTTCTGGAGGTTCTCAATATCAATGGAATTTCTACATCTTTTTTTAATTAAAAAAGAATTCTCCTGTTTAAAAAAAAAAAAAAGTAACAGCAAGGCAAATTTTGGAGCAGAATTTAATTAAAGAGGCAGCAGGGATAGGAAACACATGTGTGTATGTGGGGTGTGTGTGGGTGTAAGTGTGTACATGTATGTATATAATCTATATATGTATATATAAACATATCTTTTCTAAACTGTAGCTTGCTTCGGGGTTATGGGGGGAATGAGAGAAAAAAATAAAGTAAATATGGTGCATAGCAGAGAACCAAAGAACAATTGACAAGGAAATAAAGAAATAATGGACATTCATGAATATATTTGCTTCTACTAATATGCATACATATATATGTAATATATATATTTTCTTGATCTGATAATTAGTCATCATATTTTTGAATCCTCCCTGATGTTCTGCTGGGCACAGCTTTACTTTTTTTTGTATTTCTTTTCTGTTTTTTTCTTTTTTTCTTACTCTTTTTTTTTTCAAATAAAAAATAAAACAAATAAAATAAATTTTAAAATGTTGAAAAAACATAAAATAAAATTGAGTTTTGGCACTAGAAAATCTTGTTTTGGATGTGAGAGACTCTCAGAGAGAGAAAGAAAGAGAAAAATAGAGCCAGAAAAAAAAAGAAAAAAAGAGAGAAAGACAAGTAGAAATAGACAGAGACAGAGAGAGGATGAGAGAAAGAGTGTGTGTGTGACAAAGAGACATCCCTCTAGGATGAGGGAAGGCAGAGAAAATGTAAAAAAATTATTTGATAAATATGTTGTCTATTTAAACAGAATAGAAAGTCACGCATTATCGATTTACAGTTTCATGTGCAATCATTTTAAAAAATTGTATTATAGAAATAATTGTTTTGTTGTATAATTTAAAAAGAATACTAAATATTATATCACCTTATCTTCACAATAACCTTCCAAGATAGGTAATATTATTCTTCCCATTTAGGAGCTGAGGAAACTGAGGCAAACAGAGTTTAAGTACTTGCCAAGGGGGACAGAGCTAGGAACTGTCTGTAGCTTGATTTAAGCTCAGGCATTTCTGACTCTATGCCCAGGTCTCTCTTCATTGTACTACCAGCTCTGCTTAAAATCCAGATAATGGAAACCTTGGGGTGAGTCCGTCCTTCTGTGTCCCCCAAAAGCCATGGTCCTTTTTTGTCAGGCTTGAGGCTGCTCTGGCCAATACCACTTTTTGCCCAGGTGTGAGGACAGGAGTTTCTTCCAGAATGGAGCATGACAGGAGCGGAGGCAGGACTTGGGAGAAGGGGTTTGGCTTTGTCTCAGAACAAGTCTTACCTGAGAGAACTGTGTACATGGCAACAACTAGATTATGGAATTATCTAGCATAAAAACATAGCATTCCTCATTTAGGGTGGCACACAGGCCTCCCTGTTGCAGAAATGGCAGGTCAAGTCCCCTACAGTTTTAGAGTCCCAGCTCAGCTAATGAATCAACCTGGCTTTCCAGTTTCGAGATGGATGACTCTATCTGAGTCAGGTCTGTGGTCATTTGGGCACTTAACTCAGCACCCCCAGAACTGCCCATCAGGAGGGCTACGGTGCTGAGGGCAGTAGTGCCTGCCAGCCCAAGCCCTACTATGAGGGGAAGGAATGGCAGAGCATGTTTCTATCTGTAGACTCCAAGGGAAAACGATGTGACCTGAAGTGGTTCCATCCCTCCATCCCCTCCTGGAAGAACAGACAGCCTGGGAAACAACACTACCAGGACACAGAAAGGATCAGGATTTCTGAGGAAGGTATTAGAGTAGGCACAATTAGTCAGACCATTCCAACAAGCAAACCATGAACCTTCAAGGCTTGATACCAAACTGCAACATCCTTTGAGGATGCTGAAATATTAATTAAGGAACTAGGGTTAAAGGACTGGAGGAGAGGGTCAGAAAGATTCGTGGAAGCAGTCACCAGACAGGTCCCTATGCCTTGAATATTCCCAAGGGTGATTTGAGGCTACTCCCAGGAATAGGGAGATTGAGAAGTGGTCCCAGGAATTGAGTCCGTCAGGGCAATTCTGATAAAATAAGGGGATTCAAAGTTAAAGCAGAATCTGCCCAGCTGGGGATTTGTGGAGTTGAAACAGGAGTGCACTATTGGAAGTAAACTGAGCATGGAGTGGGAACCAAAGGATTTAGAGGGGCTGTCAACTGTCAACTAACAGGTCAGGAAGGAGAGGGGCAAGGTCCGGTGGTGCCAGGGATGGCACTGGCCGTGTTTGGATCAGCCAGGGTTAGTGTTCTAGAAGGCACTAGTTGGGGAATCAGAGATCCCACAGGGGCCTTGGAGGGCAGTGGATCTGTTGTGGATTTATATTTCATGTGCACTACCATTTTTATTTTACTGTGATATGGAAATGCTTGTTTATAAATTAAAAATAAAACAAAAAATTGTGTCACTGTAACCTCATCTTAACTTTCCAACTTAGGTGATATTTTTATCCCCATTTGAGAGTTGAGGAAACTGAAGCAAATAAACAGTGTATTTGACTTACCCAGAGGTACACAGTTAATAACTCTTCAAGGTTTCCTTCAAACTCAGGGTACACCTGACTCCATGCTCAGGACTCTCCAGTATACTACCGACTCCCTTTAACTTCTGAGTAGTGGAAACTATAGAATGAGTCGATCTTTCTGTAAAAAATGTCTGTCAAGGTCTCTAATGATCAGTCCTGAGGCTGCTCCAGCCCAACAACCCTTTTTACCCAAGTTTGGGATCAGAAGTTTCTGCCAGAAGGGAGCCTCACAGGACAGGAGTAGGAGGAAGAGCCTTTGGCTCTCTCTCTCTCAGAATAGTGGGGCACCTCCTACTTTGGATTACTTGCTTTACAATCACCAGTGGGTAAATATAGACATATATGTCTGAATATAAGAGGCTAAATTTCAACAAGGAGCAAGTCTGGATCCTCACCTTTTCCCTAAATTACAAACCTCTCTCCATCTTCATCTCTAACTGATTTCCCTGCCCAGGGCTTCCAGTTCCCCGAGAAGAGGTGATTTCTTCTATTGGGTAAAGGGAAGCCTCATGAATGCTGGACCAAGAAGGCCTCAGCAGCTACTCTCCAGGTGAGTGAGTTGAAAGCAAGTATATGAGAGCTATGGTTACAAGAGGCTTCTAGGAGTTACTCTGAAGTAAGTGTTCAGTTTGGCGGAGAAAGCACAGACTTGGATTTCATTGTAAGATAATTCTTGGCAACAATTTCTTGGCCCAGTGTCCTGGGTTCCTCAGAAAATCTCGGTTTCCCATCTATAAAATGAGTAGATCACACTCCATGGCCCTGTAGATCCCTTCCACTGATCATCTGTGATCCTATTAGAAGTCATTGTTTGGAATTTAGGCAATGGAATTTTCCTAATGAGCCATTTCTTAGAACTTCTTCAAGTCAGTAAACAATTAAGGGCCTGCTATATGGCAGCCCTGCTGAGGTTGAGGCTGAGGAGCAAGAAGATAAAGTGAAATAAGTGATATCTCCTGCTCTCATGGAGGTCACAGAATGGTGGGGCAGACAATACACCAGAGACTACGGAGAAACCCAATGTGAATAAATGTAGTACCTCAGTCCTCAGTACATCATTAAATGGTGAGGATATTAATGGTTTAAGCAGGAGAGCAGAATTGGAAAGGAAACAGTCAAAATTAAATAAAATAGCTGGCACTTATACAGCACTGTGCATTATACATGAAGTTGTCTTATTTTACCCTCATGACAATCCAAGGACTTTGTTGATATTATTAAGCCCATTTTACAGAAAAAGAAAACTGAATCAAACAGAGGTTTTCTAACTTAACTAGCGGGCTTCTGAGTTGGGATTAGAAGTCCAGTCTTCCTGATTTAAGCCCTACCCATATCTATCCACTGTAACCGTATTGTGATTTTGAAACAGATATGATGTTGAAACAGATACATGTATGAGACAGAAAATAGAAAGACAATTGGACAAGCTCCTGTTGGTACAATACAATTCATTTTTTAAATCTTTATCCAATCAAAAGCAATTGCTATTTATTGTTAAAAATACTTATATTTATTTCCATTGGCTCATGACAAATATTGCACTTAATGACAAATGTACTTAAAGGTCAATTACATATAGTGCTTTATGTTGTTTTTCTTAATAATATTCATGTACTCACAACCTGTGAAAGGATAGCAACTGAAACCCTACTGAGGGACCAACCCAGGTTGCCAATCAATTTGAAAAACTGACAAATAGAAGAAGAAGAACGTACACAGAAGATAAGTTTAAACAAGAAAACAACCTTACACATGTCCATGAGTGGCACTTTAAGGTCTGATTTTTTGGAAAGGTTGTGGCCTTCCATGGTGATTTTATGATGGCCTCTCCTGTCCCTGCCTCCTGACCATGGTTTTCAAGTAGCCTGCCACCACTGCTACAGGAATGCAGACCCAGGTAACATCTTCATCAGGCAATTAGAGATTGGATGAGATGGCATTGCTAGGTAACCCAGGAGGAGAGAACTACACTGGTCCAGGGAGAGACAGCACCCACAGTCATTGTACTCCTGTGGCCATTTGTACATGAATGTCCAACCCTCCTGGAATGCTGGAAACAATCTGAATAGAACAAGCCAATAGAATAGGTCGTACTTAGAAATATTCAGATTCTGACAGAATGACTGCACAGTCCTACAAAGCAGAATATTGGTGATTATGAGAGCTTAAAATCACAGCAGAAAGACAGCTGTGAAGGTAGAAATATACACATCTATGTTCTCCCAGAGGACAGCTACCTTTATAACCAAATCAGACATTTATTTACCACTTAAGGTGCCATTAATATATTTTTGGGTCAGATCCCTTGGATCAATATCACAATCCTTCAAGGGGTTTGTGAGCTTCTAAAAGGGAAAGGATTGCAATGGTGGCACTCTCTTCCATATCACAGGATGATGAACTCAATTTTCTATATGAGATACTTTTTTCAGATGTGGATATATTTTTGCATTTTAAAAAAACTGTGTTTTTTAAAATATGCAGGGGATACATAATGATAATTTTTTGGAAAAGAAATAAGTATTAGCTAACTCAAAAAAAATAGTGGGTCAGAACAAAACCTTTTATACCTCAGATAAATAAAAACACAACTGTATTACCATTCTGAATATAGCTTCAGATAGTGTAATAGAAAAAAATAAAATGGAAAGTGATCATCAGGGAAATTTGTTATAGTTACAGGAAGGATAGATCATGAAATCATTTGTGTAGTTAATATATATGCATCAAATGGAATATCTATGAAAAAAGGATTGAAAGTGCAAATAATGAAAGGAAAGGGAAAGACTGAGCGGAGATAATTTGTCACATTCTGTAGGCAGAGCATGCCCATTTATAGGATATAAATTCTAGTCTAAGCTGTTAGGATTTGGATCAAGTCACTCAGCCATTTTGAGATGATGTCCTGAGTTGTGCACCCATCAGAGTAAAGGCATTTTCTGTGATGTCACAGGTTTAAAGGGAGGTTCCAATGTAATTGTGCATGAAGCTCCATAGATATTAAATTATATTTGTGATATAAATTAATGGGATTTAAAATGATTGCTTTTACCCATTTAGGATTTTTCTCTTTGCCTATAAAGAGAGAAAATAAGTATTTATTCTTCTCATGGGAAGGATGGGGATATAAACACACACACACACACACACTCATGCCTAGAACATGACTATATTTGTTTCATTATTTGTTTTCTTTTCTTTCTTTCTTTTCTTTTTCTTTTTTTCTTTCTTTTTTTTTTGGAAGGAGAGAACAGACTTGAAATGAAGGAAACTATAGCCATTCTGTGGTCAAAAGTTACAAGCAAAGAGTTGTGGGTGATGGTCCGTGTGAATCTACTTGGAAAGAAAACTGTGTATCACATGACAGAATCCAGAATATAAAAAGACATTATGAATCAATGTGGGAAAGATTTTATAAAAAAGGAAAATCTTATTATACATCAAAGAATCCACACTGGAAAGAAACCTTTTGAACATAACCAATGTGGAAAGACTTTTATGCAAAAAGGAGTTCTTATTGGACATCAGAGAACACACACTGGAGAGAAACCTTTTGAATGTAACCAGTGTGGAAAGGCTTTTAGACAAAAGGGAATTATTAATAAACATTAGAAAACCCACAATGGAGAGAAGCCTCATGGATGTAATCAGTGTGGAAAGGCTTTTAGAGAAAAGGATGCTCTTGATAGACATCAGAGAACCCACACGAGACTTATGAATGTAACCAATGTGAAAGGGCATTTAGAGAAAAGAGATCTCATTGCACATCAGAGAATGCACACTGGAGAGAAACCTTTTGAATGTAACCAGTGTGGAAAGGCTTTTAGAAATAAGGATTCTCTTCTTACATATCAGAGAACCTACAACTGTAGAGAAACCTTATGCACATGATCAATGTGGGAAGAGTTTTAGAGACAGGAGAGCTCTTACTGATCATCAGAGAAGCCACACTGGAGAGAAACCATGTGAAGGTAACCAGTGTGGAAAGACTTTCAGACATAAGCAAGTCTTAACTGTACATCAGAGAATCCACACTGCAGAGAAACCTTATGAATGTAACCAATGAGGGAAGTTTTTGTTTGTTTGTTTGTTTGTTTTTTTAAGGAAATAGATGCTCAACAGTTGGAGAATAGCTAAATCAATTATGGTATATGAACATTATGGAATATTATTGTTCTATAAGAAATTATCAGCAGGATGATTTCAGAGAGGCCTGAACTGATGCTAAATGTAATTGGATTATTTGCCATCTAGTGGGAGGGAAAAAATTTGTAGCACAAGGTTTCCATCTAGTGGAAGGGAGGGAAAAATTTTGTAGCACAAGGTTTCCAAGGGTGAATGTTGAAAATTATCCATCTCCATGTTTGAAAATAAAAAGCTTTATAAAAAGAAAAGAAAATTTTGAAAACAGTGAAATTTTTCTCTGCATCAGAATATCCATACTGGAGAGAAACTTTATGAATGTAACCACTGTGGAAAGACTTTTAGAGAAAGTAGAGTTGTCACTGGACACCTGAGAATCCACAGTGAGGAGAAACCTTATGAAAGGGGGGGGGGGGGGGAAACCTTTTAAACATAAGAGAGTTATTGCCAAAGGAAACTATGTGAAGACAAGTACAAAACACTTCTCACAAAACTAAAGTCAGACCTAGCCAATGGGGAAAATAGCAAGTGCTCCTGGGTAGGCAGAGTGAATAATATAATCAAAATAACATTCCTACCTAAATTAATCTACTTATTCAGTACCATATCAACCAAACTCTCAAGAAATTATTTTACAGGTTTAAAAAAATTAATAATAAAGTTCATCTGGAAAAACAAAAAGTCAAGAATTTCAAGACAATGAAAAAGAAATGCAAAGAAATGTGGCCTAGCTGTGCCAGATTTTTAAGTACATTACAAAGCAGTGGTCATCAAAACCATTTGGTACTGACTAAGAAAAAGAATTATTGATTAGGTGGAATTAGGTTCACAGGACAAAATAGATGATCATAATAATCTAGTGTTTTACAAACCTAAAGGCCCCAGCTTGGGGATAAAACCTCACTAGGTGAAAAAAACTGCTGGGAAAATTGGAAATTAGTATAAAAAAAACTGGCATTGACCCACATCTAACTGTATACTAAGATAAGGTCCAAATGGGTTCATCATTTAGACAAAAGGAGTGATATTATACACAAATTAGAAGAACAAAGGATACTTGACTTCTCAGATATGTGGAAAACAAAGAATATGTGGCCAAAGACGAATTTCATTACAGAATACAAAACAGATAATTTTGACTATATTAAGTTAAAAAGTTTTTGTACAAACAAAACTAATACAGACAAGAATAGAAGGGAAGCAATAAATCAGGAAAATAATTTTACATTCAAGTGTTCTGATAAAGGCCCCATTTCTATAATATATAGAGAACTGACTCAAATTTAAAAGAACTCAAGCCCTTCTCCAGTTGATAAATGATCAAAGGATATGAATGAGCAATTTTTAGATAAGAAATTTGTAAGGGTCCTAGTAAGGTCAGGCAAGCGCAATTGAGATGTAAGTAGATCCCCAGATGTACTTAGTTGAGTTGAGTACTTAGGGACTTCCTTCATGGGTGGGACCTCCACCCATGACGGGAACCTAGATTTCGCTCAAGTCTCGGTCAAGTTCGGGATGTAACCTTTATCATCAATTGGCTTTTGTCTGTGACATCATTGACCCTATTTAAGCTCTGGATAGAAAGAGCTCTTTCTCTTACCACTTGGAGCTTGGACTGGGAGAGCACTACCAAGATAGGTGCAGGAGGTCATAGAGTAGATGTGATCCATGTGAAAAAAATTTAAGCTTGTTCATCTAAACTCTCAGGTGCTCTGTTATGTGTACAAACTGCTTCCCTATGAGACAGCAACCAGAGCATTCTGGGGACCTCAAAACAGAGGTAAGGTTATTATATTTACTAGTTTCTCTCTGATAGGTCTAGAAATAAGTACCGATTAGCATTAATTAGGTGAGAATAAGCCTAACAGAAATTCAAAACATTTGTAGTCATCTGAAAAGATGCTCCAAATTAGTTTTGATCAGAGGAATGCAAATTAACTCTTTGGTGCCACTACACACCTCTCAAATTGTCTAAGAAGAAAGGGAAAACACAAAGATAAATGTTGGAGGAGAAAATCGGGACACTAACACCTTGTTGGTGGAGTTGTGAAGTGATTCAATCATTCTGGAGAGCAATTTGAAAGTATGCCCAAAGGGCTATGAAACTGTGCCTCCCCTTTGATCCAGTAGTGCTTCTACTGAGTCTATATCTCAAAGAGATCTTAGAGGGAAAGAGACCAGCTGTGCACAAATGTTTGTGGCAGCCCTTTTTGTGGTGGCAAGAAACTCGAACTGAGTGGATGCCCATCACTTGGGGAATAGATGAATACGTTATAGTATATGAATATTATGGAATGTTATTGTTCTATAAGGAACAATTAGCAAGATGATTTCAGAGAATCCTGGAGAGACTTGCATGAACTGATGCTAAATGAAATGAGCAGAATTAGGAGATCATTGAACACAGCAATAATATTATATGAAGATCAATTCTGATGGACATGGCTCTTCAATAATGAGATGATTCAGACCAGTTCCAGTGATCCAATGCCAAAGACAGTCATCTACAGTCAGAGACAGGACTGTAGGAACTGAGTGTGTATCATCACAACATTGCATTTTCACTCTTTTTATTTGCTTGCATTTTATTTTCTTTCTCATTTTTTTTCTTTTTTGATTTGATTTTTTTCTTGTGTGGCAAGGTAAATATGTAAATATGTATGCACATATTGGATTTAACACATATTTTCCCATGTTTAACTTATATTAAATCACTTGCTATCTAGGGGAGGAGGTAGTTGGAAGGAGAGGAAATTGGAAGACAAGATTTTGCAAGAATTAATATTAAAATATTATGCATGCATAGCTTTTGAAAATTAAAAAGCTTTAATTAAAAAAGGAAAGAACATCATCCTTTCAAACCTTCAGACCTCACTAATCAGAGAAAAGATACTCCTAGATTTGATGAGGATCCTGCTTCAGGTATTGATCAATTCAGAGCTAATCTTCATGATTGTGATCCAACTTGGAGTGATGTGACATCTCATGGAGATTCTATTAACTCCTGGAGAAAGAGCAAGTATTATTTGAAACCACAAAGAAGCACATTGTTGGTCTGGGAGGAGAGGAAACCTGGTCAATACTGGCTCCCCAATGGGATTGCAATCAGCTTTCACAGTTAACACCATTGCAACAGGTGAAAGATACTTTACTTAGGGAAATGGAAGTTTTTGCAGCAAGAAAAGATAATTACAATAAATTTAAGATTCTACAAAAGAAGGGAGATTCCTCCCTTAAGGTTTTATGACAGGATGTATAGGAATGGGAAATATTATGTCAGATTAGATCTCCTAAACCAACGGAATGCTAGGATTATTAATACAGCTTTTGTTAATCAATCATTGTGGGAAAATAGAGAGATATTTTCTAAGTACGGCCCAGGTTGCCATGAGAAACTTATAAGAGAACTTAAAGCAATTGCACAGTATGTTGATGAAGGGAAAGAACCTATTAGAGACAGCACAGGTGTAGAGGAAAGACCCAGGCAGATAGGCCAGTCTGAGTCCCTCCTGGCAAATGTCCAAACTTCTAACTCCAGATTGCTTTTTCAGAATCCTAATAGAATTACTGGAGAATGTTTTTATTGTGGAAAGCCCTCACTCACCACATTGTGGGTGGCATTGTGTATGGCACATGTGATAAAGATAAGGAAGTCCTTTATAATATCTTATTTATTTATATTGTTTGTTATGGCTCCACCTCCACTTCTGCCTAAGTCCATGCATGTGCCCTAGGTTATCTTCTGCTTCCTGATCCTCCTCCCTCAACTCTGCCATCATGGGCAGGAGAAGGAGGAGCAGGAGGAATAGTGACATCACCAGCACAATTCTGTCCTCCTATGTCCCAAGGCAAGGCAAAGGAGAAGAGACATTTTATTGTAGTTGGAATTCCAATTGAGCACTTCAGCTTTTCAGATAGGGCTACTACTGAAGGACTGCTAGCCTTTATATCTATCCCAGTGCAATGGAATGGTAACTCACCAGTGTGGGTGGAACAGTGGTCCTTAACCACTGAAAAAATGTAGATTTTTGTAAGATACACTACAGGAGCCATGTGACCAAGGACACTTGCAACCTTCTCTAAGTCCTTAGAATTTCCCTATAAAGAAATATACGAAATGGAGGATGTTGACTGATTTGAGGAAAGTGAAAGAACAAATGGAAATAATGGGAACTCTTGAGCCTGGGCTTCCATCTCTTACTCAATTGCCTAGGGAATGGCCTCTTTGGGTTATAGACATTAAGGATTGTTTCTATTTTCTCCCTCTGGATAAGGAGGATGTGAAAAGATTTGCCTTTTCAGTGCCCAGCATTAATTTAGCTGAGCCTTATAAAAGGTTTGAGTCGAGAGTTTTGCTACAGGAAATGGAAAATAGCCCTACCATGTGTCAGATGTATGTGGCTGCTGCTCTTACTCCAGTAAGAAAAGCATTTTCAAATGTGATTACACACATCTGAGAAGCAAATGTTAGAAGCCTGTCTACAAAAGACCACAGAAACACTAAGGCTCTACCAATTGTATGCAGCTCCAGAAAAAAATTCAAAGGCTTGCTCCTTTTCAATATTTAGGATATTAACCTAAGTTACTTTTGGTACAAAAACTTTCTTTAAGAACAGAGACTTTGAACATCTTAAATGACTTTCAGAAACTGATAGGAGAGATCCAAAGGATATGTGCAATGTTATGCTTAATTACCTATCAATTATAACCATTGTATGACATCTTAAGGGGACACACTGCTTTAGACTCACTCCTTCAGCTTATGAAAGAAGCCCCAAGAGACACTCAGAGAGGTTGAACTGGCTTTATCCAATGTGATTGGAAGAGGCACTCAGAAACCCTTGGAAATATCAGTTTTTGCTACAAAAGAGGCACCTACAGTAGTCCTTCATCAAAGACACAATGTGATCAAGTGAGTGACCCTCCTCACATACCAGACCAAAGCTTTATACTTTATCAAGGCCTTGTGGCTAGAATTTTGTTAAAGACCACTAAGAGAATAATACAATTATCTGGAATAGGACCTGACAAAATATACACCATTTATAATGTACAAATTAACATATCCTGTGAAATCATCCCAGACTGGCAGATTTTATTGGCCACAGTTCCAAACTTCACGCACAGGCCCCCTTAAAGATTAACCAGCTATATGTAATTGTCCATGGATTTTTGAAGAAAAGGTTTTAAGATTCCTCTTAAAGGACCCACCATCATAACAGATGCATCCAAACAACATTTGTGCTACCTATTCTCCTTAGTTATAAAAAGAGTAGTCAGAATTTCCTTTTAGTCCACTCAGCAGAATGAGTTGTATGCCATGTGCTCACTCTTACTCATTACGCAGGAGATGTGAATATAATATCTGATTCAGCTTATTCGGTACAAAGAATTGCCACAGCCAAAATAAAATTTGTAGCCTCTAACATATTTCAGCTTTTTCAGGAACTTCAAGAGGAAATGCAAAAGTGCCCAGGTAAATATTACCTTTTACACATCCCTTCTGCTACTGGTCTCCCAGGATGTATTTTTTTTATTAAAAATTTTTATTTACAAACCTTATGTGAAATGGCCATGGGAAGAACCTCACATAGTATAAGAGGAAGTAAAGAGGCTTTGATGCCTTAGGCTCCCAGATGTGATCTCTGGAGCCAACACTGACCCCCTAGTGAGTGGAAGCTGTGGTCGCATTGAGAACACATCATCAATGGGAGACTTATTGGCTGTGTGTGTGACCTCATAGACCCTACATAAGCAGTGGGGACCAGGAAATAGGTGGAGTTCAATAGGAGTTCCATAAGAGTCCGTAGGAGTCCATGGGAGTGCAAGAGGACTGCAAGATATGACCACATGGAAGAAAGTCTTGTGCTCGCAAGCCACTGTGTCTGGGCACTCTGTTGGACATGAGAACCACTGCTTGGAGAAACAGTGGCCAGAAATCTGTGAAGGCCTGTGATTGGGTAAGATTTTGAAGGTCTGGGATTAGGCAAGACTGACAATCAGCTACCTCTGGGTGGGAGGGTACACCTATGCATGGGTAATTTGTCCAACAGTGACCCTTGCATAACCCTTTGTTTCAAATTTTACCCTTCTTCCCCTCCACCCCCACCTCTAATTGGTAGGTAGTCCAATAAATGTTAAATATATTGAAATACATGTTAGATCCAATATATGTATACATATTTAGACAGTTATCTTGTTGCACAAGAAAAATCAGATCAAGAAGCAAGAAAAAGAAAAACTGAGAAAGAAAACAAAATGTAAACAAATAACAACAGAGAGAGTGAGAATGTTATGTATTCCATAATCTGGTCCCATGGTTCTCTCTCTGGGTGTAGATGGCTCTCTTTATCACTGCATAAGTAGAACTGGTTTGAATCATCTCAATGTTGAATTCTTCAGAAATGATTGCAGTATCTATTTTTTATGGAAACTCAAAAGCAGATCACCATATTAGTCAACCCTCTCCTATTATAGGCACCCAAGAATCTCATTCTAAATATCATCAAGCTGCATGAGCTTTACACCTGCAGTTTGAGATAACAAAAGGGGAAGCTAGGAGCATAGCCTGTACAACTTGCCTTCTTTTTCATGTTCCTATGCTCCCTTCAGGGAAGAATCCTCATGAGTTGAGTCCCAATGAAATTTGGCAGATGGATGTGACCCACTATAAATCTTTTGGCTATCTGTCTTTTGTCCATATTGTCATGGACACCTTCACAAGATTTATTTTGCAGTACCAGCAGCAAAAGTGATGGCCTAGGTGGTTACTGAATTTCTTGCACAGGCCTTTGCAATTTTAGGTGTGCCACAGGTAATAAAAGCAGATAATGGACCTGCATATACTTCCAAACTTTCTGTAGACTGTTGTGCACAGTATCAGATTTCAAACACCACTGGAATACTCTTCAGTCCTCAAGGACAGGCAGTAGTCAAGAGGAGGAACAGAAATATAAAGATGCTCCTCCAAAAAAACAGAGAGGGGGAGCCATGGGTAATCCTAGAGAACTTCTAAATGTAATACTTTATACTATTAATTTTTTTTAATTTTGATGAAGATGCTCTGGCTCCAGCAGAGAGGTATCATAACCAGCCAGAAGGGCAGTGTCCAATAAGAGCAGCTCCAGTATCTTTAGATAATCACCAGATGATGTGGAGAGATCCAGAGAGCAATGAATGAAAGAGACCAGAAGGACTAACAGCTTGGGACAGAATGTTTGCTTGTGTCTCTACAGATGGATAAGGAATCCAATGGGTGTCAACATACCATGTCCATATTGTCAATTAGAGAGAGATAGAAAAAGAGAAGATCCTCAAAACAAAGGGGAAGACCCAAGAAACATTGGGTGGTTTCATCTTGACTTCATCTGCCACTAATAGAGTATGCTGTTAGACCTTTGTGCATGCCTATTGACAATGAACATCAAACCATGATCATAAAAATAATTGCTAATGAGACAGATGAAGGACTTCAAAACCTACAGAAATGATTGGATTCCCTGACATGTGAAGTGATGAGCTATAGAGCTATCTATTGGCTATTGAAGGAGTTGTATGTGTGCTTGTGAATTAATAGTTATTTTCTATACTTTCCTTCTGGGACTCATGGAAGTCTTTTATAGTATCTTGTTTATTCATTTTTTGTTTGTTAAATTTGTTTGTCTGTGAAATTACTACTTGCCTGTGAGATTCTTCCCATGCTGATGGATTTAACCACTGATGTATACCTGCTTCAATTAAAACAAAAGAAAGTGGAAGATGTAGAGGATCACAGATACTGGGGGAACTCTGGGGAAGGTCTAAGACCCTCCTGCCCAACCAGGGAAGCTGCTGACATGTCTGATTTGACTCCTCATTCCCTTGAGGGGGTATAACAACCTTCCTGAGAAATCTAATGGAAAGCTCTTAGCCAAAATACAGCAGTACTGGCTACTCCATCCTTGTGAGACATCCAACACAACTACAAAAGGCAAGCAGTGAGCCCCTGACCTCAAGAATAAGAAGTAGGACTTGTCCACATCCACCTAGCACAGGAAGGAAACTAGCAGTGCCTGTCCCAGGGCAATTATCTGAGAAAGGCTGTCATAATGGTGAGAGATGGATTGTTTTCGGAGAACAGCTCACTGCTTATGACAAGCAGTGCCCAGGAGAAACACAAAAAAGCCATTTTACTATATATAATCTCATTAAACCAAGTCTGAAATCAGAACCAGAAAAAGAGGTTAGGAAGTTTACAGTTGAGCACAAACAGGCCCATCTCTTAGCAGTAGAAGTCCCTCTCCTGAGCCTGAGGAGGACCATATTGAATAGCCTCCCCCTCCTCCACCTTGGGCCCTGCCCTACTCTTGTGTTTTTCCAGATTTACGCTTTTCAAAGGTTCTCCTAAAGCCCCAAAATGAAATAAGAATTAAAGAAGTGCCGAATCGGATATACAAAACAAAGACAATAGCGACTTCTAGTGGACAAAAATAAGAATTGAGGAAATGCAGAATCAGAAATACCCAACTGTCTCCCAGGGATGAATGAAAGACATGCTCAAGATGAATTCAGGATAATCTTGGCTAAAAATGGCATCAGGAACTATCCTATTTAGGACTGTTACGACAGAACATTGTTATTGCTAGTTACCATTATTCATGGTTCTGCATGATAGCTACATTGTTACCACCAGTTAGTGCTATTTATGATTCTGCACCATAAGTACTGTGTTACCACTAGTTGCTGCTATTTACCACTGTTATTGTTACTATGTCAAACCAAAATGTCTATGTATTAACCCTAGAATGTACATAGTGCCATCTGGAGAGAGCTGGTGGTAATGCAACACTAGATTACTTCTGATTTTAATGGAACACTCTTTTGCTCCTGATATTTATGTAACAGTAGTTTAAAGACTATAGAACCTCTGGCTCTCAGATTAATAAATGCAACTGAAGGACAGATTTTCTGCCAGGCTCGTGCATGTTAAATTCATAACCACACTCTCACCATTCGCTGGAGTTGGATTCCAACAAGTTGGAGAATGGCTGAATAAATCATGGTACATGAGTGTTACAGAATATTATTGTTCTATGAGAAACTATCAGCCGGATGATTTCAGAGAGGCCTGGAGAGACTTACAGCAACTGATGCTGAGTGAAACAAACAGAATCAGGAAATCATTGAACACAGCACAAGATTATACAATGATCCATTCTGATGAACATGGCTCTTTTCAATAGCGAGGTGATTCAGGCTAGTTCTAATGATCTTGTGATGAAGAGAGCCATCGTGACCCAGAGAGGTGGTGTACTAAATATGGATCAAAACACAGTTTTTTTTCACTTCTGTTATTTGCATTTTGTTTTCTTTTTCATTCATTTTCTTTTTGATCTGATTTTTCTTGTACCCCGTGATAATTATGAATATATATATATATATATATATTCACATGAAAAAACTGTACATGTTTAACATATATCGAATTACTTGCTATATACCCAATGGGAAGGAGGGAGAAAAAACATTTGGAAAACAAGGTTTTGTAAGGGTGAATGTTGAAAAGTATCTATGCATATTTTAATGCATATGTTTTGAGAATAAAAAGCTTTATTTTTGGCTGTACTATTATTAAATTTATGTCAATTGTGGGAATAGAGGGAATGTCGAAAGAGATTCCTCTCTTAACCACATAACTGGGCTCATTATCTGTATTGCATTCCTTTCTATGGATAATGTGCCAGATAATCTATTGGGAAGAGACCTTCTGTATAAATTTCATATTACTATTTCATGTCTCCCAGATAAGATTCTAACCTTCCAGGTTGGACAATCCAGCTCCTTTGTTTTCACTGTTATCCGATAGATTTGTTATTTAACCTCATGTAGAACTTCTGTTTTTCATATGATTTTTCCACAAATTGATCATAACAGGGACCCTATTATTCTTTCTAATACTTCACGTTCTTTGTGGGCCACTTCCTCTACTGATGTGGGTCTTTTGAAATCAGCCGTCCCAATTACTCTTACTGATGAGGTTTAGATTTAGGGAACCAAAATGAAATTAGGATTTCTGGCGGTCAGGAAGTTAAATGATAAGGTATATTGGTATGCTTGGGATTCAGGGAACCAAATGAAGAGGTTTGGCTCCCCTGCAATCCCTTGGGATTTGATGCAAGAGTAGAGAGTTTTGGGGACTCCCTTCTGGTGGTGCAGAGGTTCTCTGTAAAGGAATTTTTAGACCTGAAAACCTAGATTGATAAAAGAGATTTATTATGGGGATTGGAAATAAGGTTAGAAATCCTGACAGAGAGGCATAAAGTCTGGTTAGGGATGAATGAGATGAGGTGAGATCTTTCAAGACAGTCATGAAAATCGAGTAAGGCTTCATCTACTTCAGTGTTTGAGTAGGCCTGAAGCACTCTGAACATGAGTCAAGGGCATAATTGCATTCCCCTCTCATGATACCTCCTCCCTATTTCAGCCAAATATGGGCAACTATGTACTTATTGGTCAAGTTCAATTTCGTGGGTAGAGCTTGAGTTTAGAATGTAAGACTCTCAGCCAATGAGGATGAGAGTCAGTGATGGGAGAGGGTGAGCGTTAGGGATTAAAGGTGCCCGGTCCTGCCCATAGGAGGCGCTTCCTCTCTTCCATTGTCTGCTGGAAGGGTGGGACACTGTGAGAATGTAAAATAAACTTTGATTTTTTTCTAGAGCTCTCTCCAGCTTTTTTTATTAAATTTTATATAATACATATATAAATAATTTTATTAAATGGTGACCCCTCACCATTTCTGTACCACACAGGGGAATAGATAAAGATAAAGAGAGGATGGCACTGGAAAGAGTATTCCAGTGAACAGGGGCTCTTGGCATAGCATGGCATAGCCTAGCATGGCATAACATGGCATGTTTGGAACCTCTGCAAAGAGGATTTTAGTTTGGCTCTTTTTATAATGAGAGATTTAGCTAAAGGGGGCCTGTAGGTGGAGTCTCAAATTGGCTCCTCACTGGGTTTCAGCCTGAGCTAAAATCTGAATTGAATTCATTGAGTTTCAGGACTGAGTCGACCCCACCCAGATAACAAAGATGAAACTGTTTGTCCTTCGGGGTGGGGTCCCTCACTGAGGCAGAGTTGAAGGAGATTTTCTCCTTCAAAGATTTTCAGAGTTTGGGGTCCCCTCTTCAATCTGATCTTGAGCAGAGGCTAGGGTCCTCCTCCCACCTTTTACCCAGATAAGATGTCCACCTATGACAGTTCAGGAAGGCATCCCTATGAGTAACTTATGGCCTTTCTGCCATGGTGGGTACTGACTTCGGGTTCCACTGGCAATGATACCCAAATTCAAAACTGAAAATTTCTTGGACTGTGGCGCAGTGGATAAAGCACCAACCTTGAATTCAGGAGGACCCGAGTTCAAATCTGGTCTCAGACACAACACTTCCTAGCTGTGTGACCCTGGGCGAGTCACTTAACCCCAGCCTCAGGGGGAAAAAAAAAAAAAAAAAGAATAGCAATTTCTACTAATCACAACGTAGGACTAGATACATTATTTCTAACAATTTACAGGAGATTTAACAGGTTTTCTTTTTTTTTTTTTTTTCTCCAGTTTAAACTCATCTTGGTACAAGGACCACTCATTAAATAAGCTTATAGATTCTTAGGAAACACATTCATTGTTTAGGAACTATACATCCTAAACAGGCTCATTTCTCAGGGCTTGCTTACCCTGATAGTTTCCAGAAAACTGGCAAGCTTACAAAGTAAGGGGAGTTAACAGAAACTGCAGGGCAGGGGCTGAGCTTGCTGTTGCTAACCCCAGGTGTTCTTAGTATTTTTATGGGCTGTGCTGTTTAATACTCCCCCTGTCTGTGAAGAGTGCTTCACATTCTCATACTTGAAAGTGAACTGGTAAGACTTTTACCTCACCCTTCTTGTTCCATAGAGAGTAATTACCAATTTTATGTTTAACATGATGACAAGAACTCCAAATAATTGAGCAATTTCAGAATTTTCCTAATAACCTTAGTCTTAGCTATAATTTTCTCCTACTTTCCTAAGTTACATTTACAAAATATTATAAAATGGAATTAATAAGGCTAAACAAACTTTCCATCTTCTTTTAGTTGTTCAGTTTATTCTGTCTCTAAACTGTTACATATTTGGAAGTTCTTGGGATGTTTTCTATTCCCTCAAATAAGCTTTTTTGTTGTTGTTGTTTTAGGGAGAAAACAAGACAATTCTTGAAACTGAGATATAGGGTTTTTAAATTGACAACTTTAGTTCATGAGATTCCCTAAATTCTAATTAAATGTTCTAGATTCACTGAATTGCCATTTGGTGGTTGTCCAATTCACACAAACCATTTCTCTTTTGTGAGCCAGGAAAAAGTTAAATGGTACTTTTTACTGACAGGACCCTCAGAAGTCTGACTTTAGGTGGTTCAAAAGCAGGCAGTTTGTTGCCAAAGTTTTTCAAGTAGCAGAGAACTGCCTGTTTTTCTAAAGTTCCCAAACTTTTAAATCTTCTGTTAATATTCTCAGTGCAAATAGATTGTAATTTACACATCCCTGTAGTGGGCTTTGATTTGAGCTCCTTTAAAATTGCTCTTACTATTATATCTCTATTTTTTTTTTTTTTTTTTTTTGGAGGCTGGGGTTAAGTGACTTGCCCAGGGTCACACAGCTAGGAAGTGTTAAGGGTCTGAGACCAGATTTGAACTAGGGTCGTCCTGAATTCAAGGCTGGTGCTCTTTCCACTGCCACCTAGCTGCCCCCACTATTATATCTCAAATAACAAATTTCACTTAACTGAGTATATATTTTTTCTTTCCCTCTCACTTCTTCATCCATGTATCCCTGCTGCAGTCAGGAAAGGAGGAAAAGGGGGAGAAAGAGAAAGGAACTCTCTTTCCCCTATGCATTATCCATCTAATTCCATCTAAATTAAGGAGGCCTTAATTTACTTGAATATACTTCCACATTACTTTATACACACACAAATCATTTATCTCAACACTGGCATTGTATGTTGGTCATATCTTAAAACCCATGTAAAGTTATTAAATATAAAACAATTATAATAAAGCAGTTAACATATAGCACTTTTGCAATCGTGATCTTCACACCTTTATTTCTCTCTACAAATCAGAAAACTGAGCAGAGATAAAATAATTTGCCATATATTATAGGCTAATACATTTTTACAACTGAAACAGAAAATGGCCAGCTTACCAAATTCAGAGACCGCCTGGCTTTCCCACCTCACATCACCAAGCTGGGTGCTTTCAGGGGCATCTGGATTCTTCTCAGACAGTTCCTGGGCTGAACCTGCTGAAGGCTGGGGTTTCTGGCACCATGATCTCCCCTTGATGGGAGTTTTAGCTGCCAGGGTCAGATATTGCTGACCTTGGGGCCTGAACTCCACTCCGTCCCCACTCCCCCATGCTAGGTTAGGAATGTATTTGGGCAAGATTATGCAATGTCTCCACAGCTGTTGCTGCTTCCCGATTTCTACAGGTGGGGCAGAATTTGAGTTTCCCTAAAGTTCTTTAGCATTCTCTTTTCTTAATCTAAATGCACGGCTATATTGAGTTAGCAATTCCCACAATTGAGATGCACTCAAGACTCTGGGAATAAAGCATACTGAATGAACAGGGTTGTGGAGAGTGTCCCTTAATATCTTCTGGGTGTTTTCCCAAAGAAACATAAGAGAACTCTGAATAAGATAGGAATCAAGTAAGGGTTAGCAAAAAGTTGCTATTTACCTAATTTGTTTTTTCTTTTTCTTTTCTTTCAGAATGGGGTAAATTTCTAGAATTATCTCCAATGTTTCAGGATTTTTTCTTGCAATCTTAAAATGACTAATTGCCAAACTCTTTAATCATTGTTCTCCAAACCTTGAGAATCTGCTAATATATTATTTTAGCAGTTCTATAAGTTTAATGATCTAACTTTGTTTCTGTAGCCCCCAGCTTGGCCAGAACTGGGGCTACAGCATAAAGTCAGGCATTTTTTTTCCTTTTAAGGTGGGAGTCAAAGGTGTTAAGAAATGTTTCCCAGCATTTTAACTATGGTATAGCATTTTTTTCTCATTGGGTGAATTTTTATGAACAGACAATTTTCAGATGAAAAAATGGAAACTATTTGTAGTCATATGAAAAGGTGCTCCAAATCACTATTGATCAGAGAAATGCAAATTAGGACAACTCTGAGATACCACTACACACCTGTCAGATTGGCTAAGATGACAGGAACAAATAATGATGAATGTTGGAGGGGATGTGGGATAACTGGGACACTGATACATTGTTGGTGGAGTTGTGAAAGAATCCAGCCATTCTGGAGAGCAATCTGGAATTATGCCCAAAAAGTTATCAAACTGTGCATACCCTTTGACCCAGCATTGCTGTTATTGGGATTATATCCCAAAGAAATACTAAAGAGGGGAAAGGGACCTGTATGTGCCAAAATGTTTGCAGCAGCTCTTTTCGTAGTGGCTAGAAATTGGAAGATGAATGGATGTCCATCAATTGGAGAATGGTTGGGTAAATTATGGTATATGAAGGTTATGGAATATTATTGCTCTGTAAGAAATGACCAGCAGGAGGAATACAGAGAGGCTTGGAGAGACTTACATCAACTGATGCTGAATGAAATGAACAGAACCAGAATATTGCTGTACACTTCATTGTTGTATGAAGATGTATTCTGATGGAAGTGGAAATCTTCAACATAAAGAAGATCCAACTCACTTCCAGTTGATCAATGATGGACAAAAATAACTACACCCAGAGAAGGAACACTGGGAAGCGAGTGTAAATTGTTAGCACTACTGTCTATCTGCCCAGGTTACTTACACCTTCGGAATCTAATACTTAATGTGCAACAAGAAAATGGGATTTACACACATGTATTGTATCTAGGTTATATTGTAACACATGTAAAATGTATGGGATTACCTGTCATCGGGGGGAGGGAGTGGAGGGAGGGAGGGGATAATTTGGAAAAATGAATACAAGGGATAATGTTATAAAAAAATTACTCATGCATATATATTGTCAAAACATTATAAATAAATAAAATTTAAAAAATAAATAAAAATAAAATAAGAGGTATAAGTGTAAGCACATCTCTACTCCTGGGATGGTGTCTCTGGCTTCACTTCAGCTCTCACCTCTGGCCAGGAACACCAAATCAAAAACTCCACCCTCCAGCAAGGGTCCTCAGCCAGCAGCATTCCTGCCCTACCTGCCTCTGCACTCACGGGTATTTCTTCTTGCCCAGGGTGATGTCTCAGTAGCACAGCTAGGCCCACTTTCTAAATCAGCCAAAGTTCCCTTAGTCTTCCCAGACTCAAACCCCTATTTGAGAGTTGGAAAACTGAAAGTTTCTGTAGTTCCTGATGCAGATCCAGCCACAGCCAGCTCATCCCAGTACTCCCCACTTGGTGTTTCTGTGGCTCTAGCCCAGAGGTGTTTGCACTTCACACAGGTTAATTCCAACCCTGGATCTTTCTTTCATATCATCTTGGGTTGTACCCCTGTTCTACCCCATGTCTTCTTGATTTTTTATGAGTCTATGTTCATCTTGAGGCACAAATTTATTCTATTTGTGGGGGAAATTGGGAGAGCTTGAAATTTACCAACCTACTCTTCCATTTTTCCAGAACTCTCACCCCCCTCCAGTTATTTGACAACTTTGAATGAGCATATTCCTGATCCAGCTAAGAGTAATGTCATCTCAAAACTAACACTTCCTCACATAACTCTCTTCAAATATAAACCGATTGATGAGGATTCCTTTGTAGCTTAGAAATGTCTACAGTAGAGATTGCAAGCAAAATACCAGAACTTTCAGAGAAATGCTGTGAAACAGGTGAGCAGGAGCACAATAATAACATTGAAGAGAATGAGACTGCAGAGGAGCAGGAACCTCAAGGAGAAGTATGGGCTCAACACTACCAAAATGGAAATGTTGCCATTATTATTCTGCCTACAAAATACTTATGTTTCTTCCAATTCCCCTAAGTAATACCGAATTCAGAAATCATAAAGAGGCTGTTCCATAACTCAAGGAAAGAAGAGAAATTGATGAATATTTTGAAGAATCTATCGCTATTGTTGAATGTAATTTTGAAAATTCTTTGAATGCGATTTTAAAAATTCCCTCAGGCATGTTTGTGCTCCTAAAAAGGCCAGGGCCCTTGTTTGTGTTGGTGCTAACAGAAACTTGAAGAACTTAAACCTTTTTAAAATACAACTAAAACAGGAATCGTTTGGTGGTTAAAATCTTCTGCCAAGCAGGGAAATTTACCTTGTGTTGTCATGGGCCAAAACTTGAAACAAGGTACTAAGTGGAATCGAGGAGACAATGGTTAAATCTAGTTTCGCATTAATTTAATCCTACAACAAATAATGGTTTCCTAGTGATATGATGATTGGTGTATACTCAGTGTGGAACATATAAGGAGGAGCTCTCAGAGCCAAGAAGGACAGGCTCACTAGAAGCTCTCAGAGGCTGAATAGATTCATTCCAACTTCCATCTTTGTTGTGGCTAGAGACTGAAGCAAAAACATTTGGAGTCCAGGAGATTCAGAAGCCAGAGAAAGCAGGTCTCTCAGAAACAAGGAGAGAGATAGACCTCTAGAAAAACTAACCGAGCCCCAAGTGAAGGAGACAAGACTTTGAAGGAGACAATAAAGGATTTGGACTTTAATCCCTGGCTGCACTTGTGATTACTGAACTGAAAGGGAGGCTGTTCCCAGAAGCCCCCCAAGAAACCTGCTCCCAGAGAACATTACATGTTAGAGAAGAATATTACATTGTACCAGATATGACCAAGCTCTGAAGAGCACACCTTTAATAAAAGGTGATAATGCCTTCAAAATGAAGGGGCTTTAAACAATCATAGTATTGGCATGTGTGGTCACATAGGATGAAAATTGTTCCAGCAAATGGAATTGGAAAACATGGATGTTAGAATATGTCAACTTATCCATAAGAATTCCCCTGAACCCTGCTGAAACAGAAGATGTTATGCCCCAGATACTAGGAAATCCCCTTCCAGTTGTGGCCCATTTGGTTCTGTTGCACATGTTCCCTGTACCGTTGGTGATGCCTCCTGATCTGCTACCAGATGGGACTTTCCAGGTCCAATGAAGATTAAGCTTCTTGAATATTTTTAGGTGAAATTCCACCTCTTGATCATATGACCCAAGAGAGTTACAAACTTTGACTTCCTTCCCTGACAGTAGCTCTCCCCATACCAGATTTTACTTTCTCTGCCAATTCTGGAATATTTGTAGGCAATTCACTAAAGTCTAACTTTACCTTTACTATCTCTGATGTTAATAATGTTTCCTCTTTTGTATATGCCCTGACAAAAGCTTGCATGATAATCATAATGTTTCTTTTGCCACTATTACATACATAATCCTACTAATAATTGTCAGGATCTCTGAACTGCCATGGGACCTTGTAACTCCTAGATAACTTTTTATTTGTGCTGGTGTTGCTCTTTCCTCCCTCCCACCAGGATGGTATGGAACTTGTGACTGTGACCAATCACTCCACAGGATTCTAGGGGGTTAAACAAATTCAAGATTCCAATGCAGACCTAATTCCCTCAGCTGTTGCACCAGAGGATTTAAATCACAGAGATCCCTGTTTGAACTTTCACAAACCACCTAGTCCTTACTCTTCAAGTTTTGAAATGATAGAGAATGAATATTCCTGTTCCAGAAACATTCTTTTGAGATCAAAGGCTTCTTTGCAGCAGCCTGCCTGTACTCAGAGAAAAGCAACTCCTGCTTTTGTTTTACTTCCTGTTACTCCTGACCAATGGAATCCTTTATCTGCTTCTGGGACAAGATATATGCACATTTATTCATTAAAACTGCGTCTTATTTGTGTGATTTGTGGTGACTACTATGGCCCTTTCTTAGGGGGTTTTGTGTTGTGACAGATGCTGTAATTTCTTTAAGAGTGCTTCAGTGATGACATATTACCCCCTCTGCCATTGGATAGCAATTGCCCAGTGCCCGTCTGCCATCTTTGTGCTGCATGCCATTTAAACAAATGTTTCCTTGTGGGAATACACTTTGAACCCTCCAAGCTTCAACATTTGAACAGCAACCTGATCCTCAGATGTATTTTACCATCTCCGTCATCTCACACATCATGTTGGTTCCAATTAGCACATTATTTTCAGTAGTGTCATTTTCTTCATCGGTGATTTTTGGTTCTATTCTACCTAAGCATTCAATACTTGGGAGTTCAGCTTCTATTTTTCAGGCTTTTGTTCTTGTTTTCCCTTCACCACTGACAATAATGACTGATACTTCTTGTGCTGATGGACTCTTGACTGTTCCTTCAACTGTTGCTTTCCCTCTACTCTCTAAGTTACAGGGATCATCTCCATACAGCTGTAGGTGTTATTTGCAGAGATTCCCCTCCTTATTTCCACAAATGTGGGCAGCTGTCTGCCTAACCTGCTTCCTTTGCTTTCTCAAAAAGCATAGGACAAAATAACCTATTGCTAAAAGAAATCATACTTTGTGCTACTTCCCTTGATCAAATGTCCTATAGAACGTAGGGCATATTTTATTCAAAGGTGCATACCTCATGTAGGACTTTATTTATACATATAATTTGAGTTCCTGTTATGAATCAGTTTAAACTGTAGCCATTTCCCTCTTCTCCAATGATCCCTTTGCACTTCAGTAAGGGAATAGCCTTCTCCTGGATTTTGTGTCCTCCATGGAGGATCACCCTCCAAGTTTTGCTATGGATTGAAGGGGAGAAAGCTGATTAATTGGGGCTCCCTACTCAAACTCCAGACAGTATTAATCAGTCCAGGATGGTTTTATGGGAGCAATGATGGTTAGCGCTTATTCATTTAGTAATATTTATCTAGCCAATCACCCAATAATGAGCATAAAAATATGAAGTTCATGGTTTATATAAGGATAGAGAGTCTGATGAAGGAGCTTTTTGAAAACCTTATACAATAGAACTTCTTTGTGTCTGCCACCAGGTGTGACTGCAGTTCCAAAGAATGCTGACACGATGCATCTGCTTTGCCCACATTGCATGCTGATGTGATGAACAGACCCTAAGTCCTCCTACAAGTGTTCTTGGTGATGCACTGCCTCCACTAGCCTAGTCTAGAGATGGTTCATCCATCTCCTGACCAGCAGAATCCTAATTATATCCTAAATAATAAGATAAATGCGTATTTGGCTTAGTCATCTATCTATTTCTAGATGTTTGTGTCTGTATGAAATAAAGTCCTTAAAGTTTCCAGAATAATGTGGGAATAGTTGACAGTTATATGTAAGATCTATTATTTTGTTGGTTATTTAAACTAAAGCTGAAACATCTTTAACATTTGTTTGTATTGTGTGTCCTGTGACACAAACATGTTTCCTTACTGCAAATTTGTTGGCCAATCTGTATTGGCCCCACTGCATCTTATAGCATTCCTCATGGACTTGTCTTTCCATCTCAGACTACCCTAACCTCTGTTTGTTAGGTTTGTTTTTTATTTTACATTTCAGTCAGTTATAGCTGCATTGACCAATTTCATGTATCTGAAGCAACCCACAAAACTCTTTAATCAGTTCCAGCTTACCAGCCCCTTGAAAAAAATAGGACCCTGTTGGATGACCCAGCTCAACACCCATTCTCAGAAGAAAGTTTCCTAAAATAAAATCATCATGCCATTCTCCCAAAGGACTTTGTGCTCCATTGGTTTGGGGAGAAACTGGAACTCGTTGGTGAATGGACTTCAAATTATCCAGTGTCTGAATGGGTCTCTATTAACAATGTATTTGGGAATGAGGATGGGAAACATTGGATTTAAGATCTGGATAAATAGGGACAGCTAGGTGGCGCAGTGGATAGAGCACCAGCCTTGAATTCAGGAGGACCCGAGTTCATATCTGGTCTCTGACACTTAACACTTCCTAGCTGTGTGACCCTGGGCAAGTCACTTAACCCCAGCCTGGGGGGGGGGGGGATCTGGATAAATATCATGGAAAAAGGATGCACCACTGACAATTGAGTTTGATATTTGTCAAATTATAGAATGTATCGTGTGTTGCCACAGGTAAATAATCATAATGAGTACTTGTGCCCTGATGGAGAAAAGGGATTTTATAAAACTGCCTGTACAATTTAGAATAATGTCTGTTTTGTTACAAAGGCTGGACATCTAGAAAATGCACATTAGTGTAAGCTAAATATATGGTTTAGGAATAAGTATAATAGGTTTAGAGATCTTAGAAAGATTTGTAATCATGGCTATTAAACCATGAGGAAAAACAAAAAAAAAAAAAAAAAACTTAACTTAAATGATAGACACCAATGCCTTGGTAGAATTGGTAAAATGTGTAAGGAGTTTGAACCAAAGGGATCTCAATACCTGGATTATTGGTTGACTCATCTCAGATGGTCTCAAACCTACTTTGTCTGAGAATGAAGGAGAGACCTGTGCACTGGTCCAAGCTGGCTATTCCTTCTACTTTGGCATTCAAAAAACAATATACAAGACTAAATTGGGAATTATTAAGTCAATAGTAATATCTGGAGTATTCAAGACTAGAAATCCAGTTAGTTCTATATCTAAGTCATTCCTATTCTGGGGGGGGGGTAACTATTATTGAATGAATTACAATGGGAAGGCAGTGAAGAATATTACTAACCACTGGAATAGTACAGGCAGGATATATAAACCAGGAAGTTGATTTAGCCAATGTTACTGCTTCCATTGAGCAGCTTGCAAATGAAGTTGCCTAAGATTTACAGAACTTTCAAGAACCTCTAGACTCCCTAACTTATGTTGTCTTTAACAATCAGATAGTGTTAGATAGTGTTGTGTTTACATTAATAAACCAAGTGCCATTGAAACTAGCATATATAACATTCAAAATATTGCACATTTGCTGCATGAGAGCTGAGTACAATTGTCCCCTTTAGTATCATATATATATATATATATATATATATATATATATATATATATATATATATATATATATATATATATATATATTCGCAAAGAGATTACAGCAAGTTATGCCCAAGATAATATACCATGACCAAGAAAGACTTATACCTGGAATGTAGGGCTGATTTAATATTAGAAAAACTATTAGCATAATTGACTATAACAATAACTAAACCAACAGAAATCATATAATTATCTCAAAAGATGCAGAAAAAGCATTTAACAAAATCCAACACAAATCCATTCCTATTCAAAATACTAGAGAGTATAGGAATAAATGGAGTTTTCCTTAAAATTATCAACAGCATCATCAGCAAGCATCAGATATAATGGGGATAAACTAGAACCATTCCCAATAAGATCAGGGGTGAGAAAAGGTTGCCTATTATCACCATTACTATTCAATATTGTATTAGAAGTGTTAGCTTTCTTGATAAGAGAAGAAAAAGAAATTAAAGGAATTAGACTAGGTAATGAAGACACCAAATTATCACTCTTTGCAGATAATATGATGTATACTTAGAGAATCAACTAAAACTATTAGAAACAATTCACAACTCTAGCAAAGTGGCAAGATACAAAATAAATCCACATAAATCATCAGCTTTTCTATATTACCAACAAAGTCCAGCAACAAGAGATACAAAGAGAAATTCCATTTAAAATAAAATAAATAATATAAACTATTTGGGATCTACTTGCCGAAACAAAATCAGACACTTTGAAGACAATTACAAAACACTTACCACACAAATAAAGTCAGATCTATTCTCTTGGGAAAATATCAAATGCTCATGAGTAGACCAAGCAAATATAATAAAAATGGCAATGCTATCTAAATTAATTTATTTAATCAGTGCCATATAAACTCCCAAGAAATTATTTTATACAGTTAGAAAAAATAAAGTTCATCTGGAAGAACAAAAGGTCTGGAAGAATAAAAGAATTTCAAGGGAATTAATTTTAATTTTAAATGTTTTTTGGCTGAGGTAATTAGGATTAAGTGACTTGCCAAGGGTCACACAACTAAAAAGTGTTAAGTGTCTGATGCCAGATTTAAAATCAGGTCCTCCTGAATTCAGGGCTGGTGCCCTATCCACTGTACCACCTAGCTGTCCCAAGGAAGTTGATTTTTTAAAAAGCAAATGGAGGTGGTCTACCAGTACTAGCTATATTATAAAGTAGTGGTCATCAAAAACCTTCTGGTACTAAGAAATAAGAGTAGTCAATTGGTGGAATAGGTTAGGTTCACAAGTCACAGTAGTCAATGACTAGTGTTTGATAAAACTAAAGACTCCAGCTTTTGGGATAAGACCTCACTATTTGACAAAAACTACTGGGAAAATTGGAAATGACTATGGCAGAAAGTAGGCATTGACCCACACCTAGCACCTTATACTAAGATAAGGTGTAAACGAGTTCATGAAAAGAATGATACTATAAGCAAATTAAAAGAACAAAATACAGTCTACCCCTCACGTCTGTGGAGAAGGAAGGAATTTGTGGCTAAAGAAGAACTAGAGTTCATTGCTGAACATAAATTTGATTATATTAAGTTTTTTTTTAAAAGTGTGCAAACAAAATCAATATAGACAAGATTGAAAGGGAAGCAGTAAACTGGAAAGGGATTTTTACCATGAAGAAGTCTGATAAAGGCCTCATTTCTAAAATATATAGAGAATTGACTTAAAATTATAAGAATGAAAGCCAATTTCCAATTGATAATGGTCAAAGGATATGAACAATTTTTAGATGAAGAAATTAAAACTATTTCTAGTCATATGACAAAATGTTCTATTCACTATTGATCAGAGAAGTACAAATTAAGACAGTTCTGAGGTACCAATACATATCACTCAGATTGGCGAAGATGAAAGGAAAAAAATAATGACAAGTGAGATGTGGGAAAAGTGGAACACTAATAAATTGGTAGAGTTGTGAACTGATCCAACCATTCTGAAGAGCAATCTGGAACTGTGCTCAAAAAGCTATCAAACTGTGCATACCCTTGGATCTAGCAGTGTCTCTGCTGGGCCCATATTGTAAATAAATCATATTAAAGGGAAGTGTGCAAAAATGTAAATAGCATTTTTGGTAGTGGCAAGGAAATGGAACCTCAGTGAATGTCACTCATCAATTTGTATAGAGGACTGGTATTAAATAAATTCATGTACAAGGAGAATCCAGTCCAGGTATTACTTGATACCTTCTCTCTACAAGGTTGCACAGTTCAAAGCCTTGGCTCACTGTCTCCCAGGAATGAATGAAAAACATGCTCAAGAGCAATGCAGAATAACCTTGGTAAAGAATGCAGGGAACAGGAAGAAGCATCAGGTACTATCCTATTTAGGACTGTTACCGTAAATACATTGTTATTGCTAGTTACTGCTATTCATGATTCTGAATGATAGATACATTGTCAGCACTAGTTAGTGCTATTTATGATTCTGTCTGGTAGGTAGAGTGTTACCACTAGTTGCTGCTATTTACAAATCTCTTATTGTTACTGTTAGTCTATAAATATAAATATCTATATATTAACCCTGGAATGTACACAGTGCCATCTGGAGAGAGCTGGTGGTAATGCAACACTAGCTTACTTCTGGTTTTAATGGAACACTCGTTTAATCCTGGTAACCAGTGAAATGCTGTTCTATTTTTAGTATACATGGTACCCTATTTTTAAAAAGCCCTAAAGGAAAGTGGCACCTCAGATTGGAAGGACAATCTGTGGTCTTTTTTATTGGAGGGGAGCTAGAGTCCTCTTTTTAAAAAGTGAGTTTTGGGGCAGCTAGCTGGCACAATGGATATATATTTCTATGTAATAGCAGCCATCTCTAGCATGAAGAGCAAAGTGACAAGTGAAGAGAAAAAATTTTCTTGATCATTTTGTTGTCTATTTAAAAGGAATAGCAAGTTGCACATTGTAGATTGACAGTTTCATGTGCAATTACCATTTTTATTTTACTGTGATATGAAAGTGCTTGTTTATAAATTAAAAACAAAACCAAATATTGTGTCACTTTAACCTCATTTTAACTTTCCAAATTAGGTGATATTTTTATCCCCATTTGAGAGTTGAGAAAACTGAGGCAAACAGAGTTTAACTGACTTGCCCAGAGGTAAAGAGTTACTAATTATCCAAGGCTTAATTCAAATTCAGGTACACTTGACTCTATGCTCAGGACTCTCCACTGTACTACTGACTCGCTTTACCTTCTAGATAGTGGAAACTATGAAATGAGTCTATCTTTCTGTAAAAAAGGTGTGCCAATTCTTTTAGCGAGCTGTCGTGTCCAGAAGCTGCCGGATCGCTCTCTGGGAAGAGATCTGCTATGTCTACTCAAATCTCTCAGACAGATTCTTCTTCCTGTAGTGAACCGTTGTCTCCAGGCAGTTGCTGTTAACTCTTGTCCAGAGAAGTGAATTCCCTTCCTGCAGAGAGCCCTGTCAGGCCTGATGTAATGCAGAGACTTCTCTTATCTCTGGAGTGGTGTCCTCTTTTATCCTCCCAGAGAATGGGCGTGGGATAATGCAAGGGCTTCTGGGAAGAACCACTTCAACCAATGAGCTTGCTCCTTCTAGGATTCCTAAGGTGTAAACTCCCTTTACAGGTCTGAGCCAGAGAACTGTCAAGTCAACCTGAGTTCTCACCTTGTAATTGTCCAGACAACCTGAGTTCTCACCTAGTAATCCTAACAAACTCTAATGTCCCTAATGATCAGGCCCGAGGCTGCTCCAGTCCAATACCTCTTTTTGCCCAGGTTTGGGATCAGAAGTTTCTGCCAGTTAGGCATGGACCCATATTTAACACCATACACCGAAATAAGATCAAAATGGGTTCATGATTTAGGCATAAAGAATGAGATCATAAATAAATTAGAGGAACATAGGATAGTCTACCTCTCAGATTTGTGGAGGAGGAAAGAATTTGTGACCAAAGAACTAGAGATCATTATTGATCACAAAAGAGAAAAATTTTATTATATCAAATTAAAAAGCCTTTGTGCAAACAAAACTAATGCAAACAAGATGAGAAGGGAAGTAATAAACTGGGAAAACATTTTTATAGTTACAGATTCTGATAAAGGCCTCATTTCCAAAATATATAGAGAATTGACTCTAATATATAAGAAATCAAGCCATTCTCCAACTGATAAATAGTCAAAGGACATGAACAGATAATTCTCAGATGATGAAATTTAAATTATATCCACTCATATGAAAGAGTGTTCCAAATCACTACTGATCAGAGAAATGCAAATTAAGACAACTCTGAGATACCACTACACACCTGTCAGATTAGCTAAGATGACAGGAACAAATAACGATGAATGTTGGAGGGGCTGTGGGAAAACTGGGACACTGATGCATTGTTGGTGGAGTTGTGAAAGAATACAGCCATTCTGGAGAGCAATCTGGAATTATGCCCAAAAAGTTATCAAAATTCGCATACCCTTTGTCCCAGCAGTGCTACTACTGGGCTTATATCCCAAGGAAATCCTAAAGAATGGAAAGGGACCTGTATGTGCCAAAATGTTTGTGGCAGCCCTTTTCATAGTGGCCAGAAACTGGAAAATGAATGGATGTCCATCAGTTGGAGAATGGTTGGGTAAATTATGGTATATGAAGGTTATGGAATATTATTCCTCTGTAAGAAATGACCAGCAGGAGGAATACAGAGAGGCCTGGAGAGACTGACATCAACTGATGCTGAGTGAAATGAGCAGAACCAAGAGATCATTATACACTTCACCAATGATACTGTACGAGGATGTATTCTGATGGAAGTGGATTTCTTCAACATAGAGAAGAACTAATTCAGTTCCAATTGATCAATGATGGACAGAACCAGCTACCTCCAGAGAAGGAACACTGGGAAGTGAATGCGGACTACTTGCATTTTTGTTTTTCTTCCCAGTTTATTTTTACCTTCTGAATCCACTTCTTCTCCTGCAACAAGAGAACTGTTAGGTTCTGCACCACATATATTGTATCTAGGATATACTTTAACATATTTAACATGTATAAGACTTCCTGCCATCTAGGGGAGGGGGTGGGAGGAGGGAAGGGAAAAGTTGAACAGAAGTGAGTGCAAGGGACAATGTTGTAAAAAAAAATGACCCATGCATATGTTCTGTAATAAAAAGCTATAATTAAAAAATCTAAAAAAAAAAAAAAAAAAAAGAAGAAGTTTCTGCCAGAAGTAAGATCAAAGGATAGGAAGTGGGAGGAAGGGCCTTTGGCTCTTTCTCAGAAGACACAAGAATAAGTGAATTAAAATATCTCTCTGCATATTTGTCTCTGACCCTGTCTGTTTCTGTTTTTGTCAATATCTTTTTCAATCTCTGGTGTGTGTTCTCTCTTTCCCTCTCTCTCTCTTGTTTGTCTTGGTTTTTCTAACTATCTCTATTTTTTTTTCTCTGTATTTCAGTTTCTAATTCTGGTTTTCTATTTTTCTGGCTCTCTCTCTATATATCTCTTTGTCTATATCTATTATGTTTTTTTAAATCTCTCTCTATTTTCCTGTTTCATTCTCTTTTTTTTCACTCTCTGTCTCTGTTTTTCATTCAGTCTTTTTCTGGCTCCATGTTTGACTGACACTGTCTCTCTGTCTCTCTCTCTCTCTGTCTCTCTGTCTCTCTCTCTCTCTCCTCTCTCTCTCTCTCTGTCTCTCTCTCTCTCTCTCTCTCTCTCTCTCTCTCTCTCTCTCTCTCTCTCTCGCATCTCTTACACTATCTTTTGGGCTCTATTTCTCATTCTCTTTCTCACACTCACTCTTTCCTCACCAACATTCCTCCCCCCACTAATGTCTCTTTCTCTCTGACATTTTCTTCTTTTTCTCTCTTTTTCTCTGATTTTTGCTGTCTCTCTTGTCTTGTTATTTTGTCTTTTATTCTCTGTCAGAGTCCCTCACATCAACAAAGAGTTGCTCTCACACAATCTCTGATGCCAAAGAAATAAAGAAAAAATAAATAAAAAATAAAATAAAATTGCTGATTTTTCCCTGTTGTTTTAAGATGAGTGTCTGTGGATTGTGATAAATATCAAAAAGTGAGTGTCTCCCTCCAGAGGCAGCAATATGTAAGAACAGCTAATTAAATTGCCAAAATATGCATTTAGTTAATTTACAATCTCTCTTTTTTCTTTGACTGTCTGATTCTTTATTTCTTTCTCTCTTTAAAACTCTCTTTTTTACTCTCCCTTTCTCTCTGTCTTGGTCTCTCTTTTTCTCTGTGTCTCTATTTCTCTTTCTCTGTCTTGCTCTCTTACTCTCTTCTTTTTCTGTTTATATCTGTTTCTCTGATTCTCTCTATTACTTTCTCTTTTTCATTCTCTCTCTCATTCCAGCCCTGAGAGAAAGAGGAAGACAGAGAATGAGAGAGAGAAAAAAGGAGAAAGAAAAAGAGAGACAAGGAAAGAGAATAAGAGAGAGAGAGAGAGACAGAGAGAGAGACACACACACACACACACAAAGACTCAGAGAGCCACAGAGAGAGAGTGAGGAAAACAGAAAGAAAATTAGTCAGAAGAGTCAGTAAAACTGAGATGCAGAGAAAGAGACAAAAGAAAACAGAAGAGAGAGAAAGAGAGAGACAGAGAGAGAGAGAGAGAGAGAGAGAGAGAGAGAGAGAGAGAGAGAGAGAGAGAGAAAGAGAGAGAGAGAGAGAGAGAGAGAGAGAGAGAGAGAGAGAGAGAGAAGAGAGAGAAAGAGAGAGAGAGAGAGAGAGAGAGGAGAGAGAGAGAGAGAGAGAGAGAGAGAGAGAGGAGAGAGAGAGAGAGAGCACTTGAAAAGGGGGGGGGACAAAACATATACAGAGAGAGAGAGAGACAGTAACCAGAATTAACAGAGACAGAAAAACAGATGCAGACAGACAGAGATGAAGAAGAAACACAGAGACAGAGATAGAGAGAAAGAATTGAGAGAAACAGGTGAGAGACAGACAGAAACAGATGCAAACAAACAGACAGTGATGGAGAAGAAAAATAAAGACAGAAAGAGAGGTGAGAGAGACAGTGACAGAGACGGAGAAACAGACAGAGACCCAGAGAAAGAGAGGAAAGAAAGACAGAGACAGAGGAACAGACACAGACAGACAGAGATGTAGACATACAGAGAACAGGAGGGAGGATTCTTACTGGGCTGGGACTTCAATTTACATTAATTCACTCCCAGTCTTGGTGACCTTTCCTTTTCCTAGCAATCTCAGCTCTGTCTCAGTGCTCTCCACCTCCCCCAAGTGCTGGCTGCCCCTCCATGTACCCCCTCTCACCCTCCCAGGTCAGGTCTCCTTCTTTCCTCCACCTTGTCTTGTCCCCTAGATGCTCCTCTCTTTCTGAGACCAGGGAGCTCTCCTCAATGCTCATTTTTCTCAACTTGTCCCCAGCCTTTGACACAGGTGATCCCTCTCTCCTTCCTGAGACTCTCTTCTCTAAGGTTTTAGGACAAGACTTTCTTCAGTCTTTCCTCCTCCCTCTTTCACCCCTTCTCCATCTTCTGTACTGGATCTTCCTCCAGGATCATATCCTCTAATCACTGGCGTCCCCCCTTCTGGCTCCCCTCTTTTTCCCTCTACACAAATGGATCTCATCAGCTGCCATGCATTTAATCACCATCTCTGTGTGCCTCTCCTGCCCCGATTTCTCTGCTAACCTTCAGCCCTACATCCCTACTGACCTGCCTGGTTACCTTTGAATCATTTTTAAAAACTAAAAGCCATCTAGGGAAAACTTTCTTTAACTCCTCTTACTTCTTAGGCTTTCCCTCTGCTAATTATTTCCTATTTCAACTGTACAAAGTTTGCTATTTCTATAATGTCATCCTCATTAGACTGTAAGCTCCTTGAAGGCAGGGAATGGAGAGAGAGAGAGAGAGAGAGAGAGAGAGAGAGAGAGAGAGAGAGAGAGAGAGAGAGAGAGAGAGAGAGAGAGAGAGAGAGAGAGAGAGAGAAAGTGTGTGTGTGTGTGTGTGTGTGTGTGTGTGTGTGTGTGTGTAGCAGTAGTAGTCTGTATACCTGACACTTAATAGATATTTTATAGATTTATGTACAATTGAATTGAAAATTTCAGCTCTGTCTCTCTCCTTGCAGGAGCCCTCCCTGACAACACATGGTAACCTTCTGGCCATGTAAGGATTCCTGCCCACCAGCGGCCACCTCTGGCCCTGGCGTCTTTCTAACTGAATTTTACTTCCACATTTCTACAATAAACCTTTTATTTACCAATCTAGGTTTTCGGGCCTTTAAATTCATTTACAGGGGACACTGCGCCTCATGGGATTATCTTACTATCTATGCGCCAACAAACGGGGTTCCCCTTTCCTTTCCCTCATTATATACTTAATCACTCTTCTTACATTTCTGTTGTTTGAGGCATTTAAGAAACACACAGTCCCACTCTACTTTTCTTTCTAAAAATATTCACTATTGAACATTGCCTTTTTGTCCCCATATTGTTAAGTTCCCATCTGCAGCATAGATCATCCTGGGCTATGTCCTCCAACTCCAATGCTCTCTGGAAGTCATTCTTCCATCCCTTCCCCATATCTACTTGTTCTGCATTAGTCTTGCCTTCGAGTCAGTCAGATCCATTGCATGTGAAGGTCTTTCTCCTCGTGGCTTGTAGGACTTTGGGCTTCTGAATTGAATTATTCAATGTACCTACTACCAGCCTGGGAGTTTATAACCATGTTTTGTTTTGTTTTGCTTTTTTCTGAAGGGTGATGAGGTCAGGGAACCAAATGTTGAGGTTCAGTACAGGGTAGAGAGTTGTGGGAACCCCTTCTGGTCGGCGCAGAGGTTCTTTGTTGAGGAATTCACAAACTGGAAAAGTTGGTTTGGCAAAAAGATGTTTATTTTTGGAACTGAGAAGCCAGCCTTTGCTAGGAAGACCCTCTTCCTCAGTGGCAAGGTCCCAACAAAGAGATATAAAGTTCCTAGCAGAGAGAGATAAACAAGGGGTGTAGAAAAATCCTGGCAGAAGGATAAAGAGGGGTTGATGCTGAGAAGAAGGATCTCTTCACAGTGGGCAGAGGGTTCCTCACAGGCATCTATGATAAGGGAGGTGCCTTGGCCTGGCATGATTCCTGCTTTGGCCCTCCGCAAGGAATCAGCCCAGAGTTGCCCTTTTTATAAGGAATTTGAAACTTATATCTTGCCTGGGAGTTGGGGGCAGGTTGAGTTAAAATCAGAACCAGATCTTTTGAATTCAGTAGAAATTTACCAATTGAATGAGTGTCCCTGGACTAATTTCCAATTCAAAAGAGGTACATAGAAATCTAGATCTCCAGCTCAGGCTAAGTAGGAGTGGTCCTGGATTCAACGGGTCCCACCTAGATAACAGAATGAAACACTTTATCCTGATTCCCTGGGGCAGGTCTTTCTCAGGGGAGAGCTTGTCTGAAGGAGTTTCTCAAGCGTTCCCCCCAAAGTCTGAGAAAGGGTTTCAGGGTTCCCCCATCAAGGTGACCTCTGAATTCTTTCCATTGGAATGTTATTTTCTCGGTTCAGTTCTGGCCAGTTCTCTGTGATTTTTTTCCTTCGTAATTGTGTCCATTTTTCCCTACATCCTTCTGTGATCCTTAGATTGTGTGCTTTGAATTCTGCACAATTTCCTTTGGCAAGAGGCAGATATTCTCTGAATGTTCCCATTTGTTTGTTTGTTTTGCTTTGTTTTGTTTTCATTTCACTTCCAGGCTGTCCCTCCCTTTTTGAGTATTTGCATTCCCTAGTCTCTCTTTGGTTTTCTCTGGGGAGGGTTGTCATTCTAACCCAGATTGGAGTATTTCTATTCCTTTAGCTGGCAGTTAATAAAAGAAGGCAACAAGCAAAGAAGGATAAAAAGAAGTCAGAGTAGATACCCAGGATTATGTTGGAAAACTCAGTCAGCTAGTTCCAAAGAAGGAGCGCCAGGTTGAGAAATGAGGAGGTATCTGACATGAGCTTTTTCCTTTAAAAAGGGTCTGGAGGTCATATCCTCCCCTTCCCCAACCCCATACTGGTGAAGGCAGTTGTGGAAAGATTGAGAAGAAAAGAGGTAATTTCTCTTGGGTTAGGATTCAGGAATCAGTCATAGATCAGTTATCCATCAGTAAAAGAGCTGCCTTCCTTTAGTGAGAACCCACACTATGGATGAAGAAGGGACTCGAGTGACCCTAGAGAAAAAGCAAGATTTAGAAATCCTTGGGGATCACAAAAAGGCTAAAAGAGCAATAAATTTCTCAATTGCTCAGATGTGAAATAATTGAATAAAGGAAATAAAGCATGAAATGTGGATTACACATAGAACACAAATAAAGATGTGTTAAAGAAGAAATCAAAGGTTTTTTGTTTTGTTTTGTTTTTGTTTTTTTATGGAACAATAATTTTTCTACACAAGTGGAGAATTATTCCCAATATTTCAGAATCTCTGTTGAAATCAATCCTATACTTGTAGTGGAAATGGAAGAAAATGACATGGAAAATCACCAAAATCCACGTGCTTTGGTCAAACACATGGTTTTGCAAATAACAGGGTGGAAATATAGATGACCCCTCCCATGCTAAAGATCACAATTACAAAGAGAGAATTCAATACAATACAATACAGTCTGCTACATGCCAGGCCTATTTATAGTTACAAAATGGTATATAGCACCCTGATTTTCCTGAGAACCATTTGCTTCCAGTTTTTTCCAGAGTATGGGGTCCCTTACTTTGGGTTAGTCTGGTGAGGAGTTTCAGCAGGGAAATGTTTCTGCTCGGAAGGAGGAGGGGGTGAGTGTGGGAGGGAAGGAACTGACAGAAGTCTTGGAGAGGAAGAGCTCTCAGACATGAGCAGCCTAGAGTGGGGTGGCCCAGGTGCAATTTGAGCACTGTGGAGGACTTTGGAAGTCCGGAGGATTTTAAGGCAGTAGATCTTAGTGTTATAGGGGCAGGACTCACATAAGAGAGGCATTAGTGGGTGAAGAAAGGGCTCAGATATTCTGGGGAATAGACAGGATGGAGCTCTTGAGTCCAGAAAGACACTCCCAGAGTAGATTGGCTGGAAGCAGGAAGTCTGAGCTGAGGGATCACTCGGCCTTTCTGCTCCTCCCGTCTCTGCCACAGAAAACAGAAACTGCCTTATCTTCCCTGAGAGTTCAGGTCTCTCCCCATTTTCCCCCCAGGAACTCAGGTCTCTCCCCTTTTTTTCCTTTGAAGCTTAGATCTCTCCCCTTTTTTCCTGGGAGCTCAGATTTCTCTCCTCTTTCCCCCCTGGCAGCTCATAATCTCTTTCCCTTCTCTAGCCATCCCCACCCTCAGGTCAGGTATCTCCCCCTTTTTCCCTTACAGCTGAGATTACTGGGCACTCTGGCAGCCAGACCTGTACTTGCAGCTCCCAGGTAGGTCTGAGCCAGCATCCCCCATATTTCCTGGTTCCACTAGCTGCCCTTGCCTTAAGGTCTCTTCTTCTGTGCTTTTAACTTTGTAAGGTTATGATAAGAACACCTGAAAGCACATTTCTGGTGTTATATTTAGGAGAAGAGGTTATAGATAAAGTGAAGAGGTAAAATAGGCCCAAGGAGTGGGAAATAGGAAATATATTGGGAGAGCAGTAGGGTTAGCAAGCAGAAGAGTTTGGAAGAATTCATTAAAGGAGTATCCCATGTGGCCTTATGATGCTGTGCCATTATGCATTCCATAATAAGCTTTTTTTTCAACTGATCCTAAATTCAATTAATCTGTTAATTGCCACAGGTTCAAAAGTTGCCTCTGACAATCATAAAAGCTATGACCTTTGGGCAAATCCTGTCTCCTGTTTCCTCCTATAAATTGAAAGGGGTTGCACTCTTTAATTCTGAAAGGACCTTCAGTTTTATATCTTATGATTTTTGATGGTTTAGGAGGTAGAGACACTCAAGGATGTAGCTGTGGACTTCACTAAGGAGAAGTGGGGCTTCTTGGGCCCCTCTCAGAAGGAACTGTATAAGGAGGTCATGTTGGAGAGAATGCCCAGAAACTACTCTCCCTGAGGAAGACACTTCTCCTGATAATTGCAAGTATACAATAAAAGGGATTACTCTCATTCCCCAGGGTGCAGAATTTAGGAGTGAAGGAAGAGAAGAAAAAGGGATGGTCTTTGCATTATATGATAGGATCTGGGGATGTCATTTATTGCTCCTGAAGCTCTCTCTTACCAATCCCAGGTCAAAGATTAAACCAGTGTGGGAAGCATTTCCAACATAGAACTCATCTTAGAGATTAGCTTCTATCTGGACATGAATTTTGTCTGCCAAAACTCTTCAAATTGTTCAGGCAGTTTTTCCTTTTCAACTCATACCTTTTGGGGATTTTTTTCAAATATTTTGGCAATATTCTTCTTTTTAATAAGCATCAATTTGTACCCCACCTAGTTGTCCCTAGTATAGGAAGTTTCTCCTTTCCCACCACTCTCACTGCAGTTTCAGGGCAATACAAAGGAAGGTAACTGCAGCGAGAGTGGTGGGAAAGGAATGGAAGGGAATAAGCATTTGTTTCCACCTGCTATTTGCTGTGCCATATGCTTTCTTTACAATACAGTAACAATATTGTTTAAGAACAACTTCCAGCAAATACATTATTTTGAATATCCTAAGCACCTAAATAAATGCTAAAGAACAAATCAATAAAGAGGCTATTTGCATTTAGAGAAAAAATTGATAAACAGGTATGTATAGCATAATTTTACATATATAGATATGCTTGTGTTCATATGTTTATTATTTATAGATGTATATATATATATATATATATATATATATATATATATATATATATATATATATATATATATATATATTTCTATATAATGGCAGCCATCTCTAGGATGGGGGCAGGCAAAGTAAAGAGAAAAAATTTACTGGAACATTTTGTTGTCTATTTGAAAGGACTAGAAAGTTGTGAATTTGTAAATTTACAGTTTCATATGTAATTACCATTTCAATTTTACTGTCATGTGGAATTGCTTGTTTATCAATTAAAAATAAAACAAAATATTATGGCACTTTAATCTCATTTTAACTTTCAAGTTAGGTGGTATTTTTATCCCCATTTGAGAGTTGAGGAAACTGAGGCAGCCAAATAGTGTAATTGACTTGCCCAGAGGTTCACAGTAACTCTTCAAGGTTTTCTTCAAACTTAGGGTACACCTGTCTCCATGCCCAGGGCTCTCCACTGTACTACCGATTCCCTTTAACTTCTGGATAGTGGAAATTATGGAATGAGTCTTTCTGTAAAAAAGATGTGCCAAGATCAAGGTCTCTAATGATCAGGCCAAGCTGCTCCAGCCCAACAACCCTTTTTACCCAAGTTTGGGATCAGAAGTTTCTGCCAGGAGGGAGCCCTCACAGGACAGGAGATGGGAGAAGGGTTTTTGGCTCTTTCTCAGAAGAAGTTGCCCAAATAGTGGGGCACATCCTAATTTAGGTTACTTGCTTTACAATCACTGGTGAGTAAGTATAGACTGAAGTATGCCTGAACATAAGAGGCTGGATTTCAACATGGAGCAACTCTAGATCCTCACTCTTTCCCTAAAGAGAACTAAATTACAAACTTCTCTCCATCTTCATCTCTAACTGAAGCCCAGGACTTCCAGTTCTGAGAGAACAGATGATCTCTTATTTTGGGCAAAGGGAAGCATCATGGATGCTGGACCAAGAAGGCCTCAGCAGCTACTCTCCAGGAGTAAGTTGAAAGAAAGTATATGAGAGCCATGGTTACAAGAGGCTTCTAGAGTTACCCTGAAGTAAATGTTCAGCTTGAGGGAGAAAGAGTAGACTTGGATTTCATTGTAAGATATTTCTTGCCAGCAGTGTCCTGGGCTCCTCAGTGAATCTTGGTTTCCCATCTATAAAATGAGTGGGTCACACTCCATGGTCCTATACATCCCTTCCAGTGATCATCTGTGATCCTATTAGAATTCATTGGAATTTAGGGCAATGGAATTCTCCTGATGAGCCATTTCTTAGAACTTCTTCAAGTCAGTTAACAAGTAAATGTCTGGGACATGGAAGCTCTTGGGTGAGCACCAGAAACACAAAGTGCTGTAAGAGATATGCCCTGCTGGCATGGAGGTCGCAGAATGGTGGGGCAGACAATACACCAATGACTGTGGAGAAACCCACTGTGAATAAATGTAGTAGCTCAACACATCATTAAATGGTGAGGATAATAATGGTTTAAGCAGGAGAGCAGAATTGGAGAGAAAATAGTCAAATGAAAGAAAATAGCTGGCATGTATACAGCACTGTGTGTCACACACGGCATTATATTATTTTATCCTCATGACTGTTAGGATTCTTACAAGGTGTTAAGTCACTGGAATTGATAGAGACTATAATTATCTAATTTAGCAAGATACTTAACAGTTCTCTAGTTCAGTAATACACTTAGTACTTACTAGAGTTCCACAAGATTCACAACTTTAAGAGAGCATATATAAGCTAGGAGCCTCAACCAGGATATACTCCAGGAGAGAAAGAAGCCAGGATTCAATAGAGGAGATGCACAAGCCAGAGAAGGCAGCTTAAGCTCTCAGAACCAAGGAGAGAGATAGGGCTCTATTAAAGTGTAATCCCCCAAATGCAGCCAGGAGTTAAAGTCCAAATCCTTTATTGTGTCCTTCAAAGTCTTTTCTCCTTCCTTGGGTCTGGTTAGCTTTCTTAAAAGCTTATCTCTCTGCTTGGTTCCTGCTGCTAGTCCTTAGCTTCTGCCAGCTTCTGTCTCTAGCTCCCTCGGAATGTCTCCAGCCAGCACAAAAGTGGAAGATGGAATGAATCTGTCTCCTCCTCCAAGAGTGGGCTTGTCCTTTAGTGGGCATGTCCTCTCTGACGTGTGAATGTCCTGGACTGAATCCTGGTTGAGGCTCCTAGCTTATATATGCTCTCTTAAAGGTGTGAGTCTTGTGGAACTCTAGTAAGTACTAAGTGTATTACTGAACTAGAGAACTGTTAAGTACCTTGCTAAATTAGATAATTATAGTCTCTATCAATTCCAGTGACTTAGCACCTAGTAAGAATCCTAAACATTCCATAACATTCATATACCACAATTCATTCAGCTATTCTCCAATTGATGGGCATCCATTCAATTTCCAGTTTCTAGCCACAAACATTTTTGCACATAGAGGTCCCTTTCTCTTCTTTAATATCTCTTTGGGATATAAGCCCAGTAGTAGCACTGCTGGGTCAAAGGGTATGCACAGTTTGATAACTTTTTGAGTATAGTTTCAAATTGCTCTCTAGAATGGTTGGATCCATTCATAACTACACCAACAATGCACCAGTGTCCCTAGTTTTCCTACATCCCCTCCAACATTGGTCATTATCTTTTCCTGTCATCTTAGCCGATCTGACAGGTGCCACAGGTATATCTTTTAATCCTCAAGGACAGGTAATAGTAGAGAAGAGAAACAGAGACATAAGGAAGCTCTCTCAAAAACAAAAGAAAGGGGGAACCACAGGTAACCCTAGAGAACTTTTAAATTTAGCTCTTTATACTATTAATTTTTTTTAATTTTTGATAAAGATGCTCTGGCTCTGACAGATAGGCTTTATAACCCACCAGAAGGAAAGTGTCCAGTGTGAGCAGCTCCTCTATCTTTAGTGGGCCTCAAACTTTTAAAATAGGGGGCTATTCACTGTCCTTAGACTGTTGGAGGGCTGGACTATAGTAAAAACAAAAACTCACACTCTGTCTCCATCCCCTTAGCCCATTTGCCATAACCCGGTGGGCTGCATAAATGTCCTCAGCTGGCGCATCTGGCCCCCGAGCTGTAGTTTGAGAACCCCTGCTTTAGATAATCACCAGGTGATGTGGAGAGATCCAGAAAGTGGTGAATGGAAGGGACCAGATAGGTTAACTGCTTGGGAGAGAGGGTTTGCTTGTATCTCTACAGATGGAGGAGGAATCAGATGGGTACCAGCGAGCCGTATTTGTCTTGTCCATTAGAGAGAGATAGAGAAGACCCTTGAAACGAAGGACAAGACCCAAGAAACATCAGGTGGCTCCATCTCTGACTGCATGTGCCACTGAAGGAGCATGGCTGTTAACCCCAATGTGTATGGCAATTGACTCATGAACATCAAAAATTGTTAATGAGACTGTTTCAGGACTTCAAAACATGCAGGAATCATTGGATTCCCTGACACATGAAGTGAAGAACAATAGATCGGTTTTGGACTACCTCTTGGCTGCTGGAGGAGATATATATGTGTCCCTCCTTCTAGGACTTATGGGCATGTATAATTCCTCATGTTGTTTGTTACATCATTACTAGCCTGTGTTATTACTATGCGCTTGTGTAATATCTCCCATGCTGATGGATTCATGTATACCTGTTTCAAGTAAAACACAAGAAAGCAGGAGATGTAGAGGACCGCAGATAGCGGGGGAACTCTCGGTAAGTTATAAGGCCCTTCAGCCCAGAAGAAACCTGCTAACAATATCTGCTCCCCATTTCCCTTTGGTGTTCTCACCTCCCTTCCTGACAAGTCAGGAAGAGCATGACCACCTGTGTTCTACTTGAAGCAAGGGATACTTACAGCAGGGTGCTAACACTTACTCAGTGTGAATGATGAGATAATGTTCTCTAGTTCCCACATACTTAGTGTGCTGTAATGATATGATCACACTGAGGTATTTAACGGCTAAGAAGACTGGAAACGAGAGACTCCATCCTTGACCAGCTTCCTGGTGGCCCTCCTGCCTTCATAATTTCCCACTTAAGACCAAGGCTGGTCCAGAGATCCTCCAGAGAGCTAGTCCAGACACTACAATTTCTCCAAACCAAAGCAGCTCACCTGTGTGCAGCAAATCTGTTGGTACAGAGTTAACTACTACTCAAAGGATATGGCAAGACATTGGAAAACAGGCAAGAGCTAGAACTCTTCAATGCAGAAGACCTTGTGGTAGGAATCTAACAATAAAAAGTTCATAAAGAGGTATCGAAGACCTGTGGACAGAGTCTCCTGGATGTGTCTATGTGGGAGTGTGCCAGCATTTTTAGGGTTAGAGTTGGGAGTCAGGAGGCATTTAGGGTTAGAGTTGGAACTCTAATCCTAAATTCGCAGGAGTCAGGTTGGGGTTAGGGTTAGAGTCAGGAGGACTAGAGTCAGGTATAAACAAAACACTATTCTGTTTTATGTTTTGCTTTTCTCTAAGAAGATTGCATATTCCGCTAGACATTCCTTTTGGAATTCCACTCACAGAAGCTCATATAAATGAGAAAAAAATTGCAGCTTTGTTGTTACTACTACTACCACCAATACTATTATTACCAGAGCATTTTATTTTCTGAATATAGGGTAAGAATAGAATTGAAGTTTGAAGTAGTCTATAAAAGGACAACCACAAGCCAGGTCTAATGTTTTTAAAAGAAAAGAGTTGGGTTTGGGGGCAACTTTATAAACATGCTTTTACCTACACCATTAGAATAAGTAGATTGCTGTCTGCTATCATGGGAGAGAAAACAGGTTGATTTTCTCTTTTTCCATTTACAAAATGTGAAGGTTTACCTCTCAGTAGGCTCTTGGCATCTCCTTCTCATTGTGAATATTCTGGATGCGTTTCCAGCAGAGGAGATGGTAGTGCTCTACTCTTTGAGATGCAAACTTTGTCAATGAGGAAAGCATTTATTACTAGAAGGGAATGTTTTATTCATAGACAAACTAAGATTTTTATGCCTTTTGAAGTCCTTTTTCTGAAAATAGTGTCCTTTAAGATGAGGTTCCCAGTATAAAGAAGAGATTTCCACATATTTTACTCTTAATCAACATAACTTTAGAAATAACCAGAACAAAATTAAAAATACAAATATTGGCAAAGATAAAATTATCCTTATCTGAAGTGACAATGTTGATGTTGAGAAAGGGACCCCAAAAGTTTGGAGTCACAGATCATTGTTGCAAGGTGTCTCAAAAGAATTTGCAGCCTTGAACCCATTTCAAGTCAAGGAGAAAAGTTTTATTGTAATTGTAATGGCAACTGAAGTGAGCTAAATTCCAGGAAAGATTAGCTAGGAACTGAGAGAAAGAAGATAAATTTATAGGACAGAGTTGGATGAGAGATTTATGTTACTTATTTGTGACTTTTATGGCTTTCAGGTAGGTTTGAGGGGTGGTCTTATTCACTGTCTCAGGAACTTCATTATCAAACAGATTATTGGTCTGTCCATCAGTAATGTTTGGCTAAGGCCAGAAGACTTGGGAATCATTGCCAGAACAACTGTTTAGGGAGTGTCAGGATCACTAATCCTAGGTCAGAAGACCTTTACAATCATTGACAGACAGATTGTTAGAGCAATAGACTCTAAGGTCGGGGGACCTCAAAATCATTGCTTTCTCCCCTAGAAGCTATATTGCATCAACATGACGGTCCAATTAGAATCCAATTGCAAAATAGCAAGATAGAAGAGCCACAAAAATTGCCAGTATCTCTATATAGTATTAAAAATTAATGCTAAGGAACAAAAGCCACCAGAAAATTAACGTGAATGTCAAAAAGATCATGTGCCCAAGCTCACAGGATTTACTCAGTGAGTGCACTATTTTATTTTTCTTATATGATTCAAACTAGCTTAGCTCTCTGTTTTCTTTGCCCATAAGAAATAATAGACCTGTACCTTGACCTTTTTTACACCTCTCTCCAATGGAAAAAGTGTTAAGTGCATTGACAATACCTTCCATAACCTTTTAGGGAATTATTATATTACATGCCACATTATACAATAATAAATGGTTATAATGAGCCAGATGCATCTGATCAAATTATGTTGCTTCACTCTTTAAAAAGGGCAGGGCGCTATGCAATTTTCATTAAAATAAAACTAGTTTGAGTACTTTATTTTATGTGTAAAACCTTAATTACTTTTCTGTTCCATCTTAAAGTAAAATGGAAGGAAGGAAGGAAGGAAGGAAGGAAGGAAGGAAGGAAGGAAGGAAGGAAGGAAGGAAGGAAGGAAGGAAGGAAGGAAGGAAGGAAGGAAGGAAGGAAGGAAGGAAGGAAGGAAGGAAGGAAGGAAGGAAGGAAGGAAGGAAGGAAGGAAGGAAGGAAGGAAGGAAGGAAGGAAGGAAGGAAGGAAGGAAGGAAGGAAGGAAGGAAGGAAGGAAGGAAGGAAGGAAGGAAGGAAGGAAGGAAGGAAGGGAGGGAGGGAGGGAGGGAGGGAGGGAGGGAGGGAGGGAGGGAAGAGGGAAAAGGAAGAGGGGAGGGGAAAGGGAGGGAAGGGGGAAGGGAAGGAGTGAGAGAGGGAAGCAGGGGGGTGGAAGAGAGGGAGGGAAGGGGGAAAGGGAGGGGAGGGAGGAAGGGAGGGAGGGAGGGAAGAGGGAAAAGGAAGAGGGGAGGGGAAAGGGAGGGAAGGGGGAAGGGAAGGAGTGAGAGAGGGAAGCAGGGGGGTGGAAGAGAGGGAGGGAAGGGGGAAAGGGGAGGGAAGGAAGGGAGGGAGGGAGGATGGAGGGAGCCAGGGAAGGGAGGGAAAAACATACCATTATTGGGGGTTCCTAAAGAGATACATAATGATAGAAGCACCCATTTTGCAGAAGCTTTTTTGGCTGACTTGTTTCATCCTAGCCAAACATTCAGCGTTGTCATTGTGCCTGCTAATCCCAGTCATCAGGAAAGAGTTAATGGGATATTAAAACCTCTCTTGCTACATTCTCTGAGGAGGTAGGTATCTCCTGGTCTGAAGGCCTTCTTTAACCCCTGCTAGGACATAAGTCTAGACAATCATGTCCTTACAAGTTAGTAACAGAACACCCTAGGCCACCATACCTATGGATGGGGAAGCACGATAAAGGCTCCCTCCTACAAGACAGCTCCTGGAGACTGGGTTTACTGGAAATACCACCTCTGGAAACACTTATTGGAAACTCGATGGAGAGGTCCCTTTGTACCACCTCCACTGCAGCCAACTCTGGGGAGTGGTGTCCTGGATCCACCCAGCGCATCTCAAAAAGACAGTATCGCCTACCTGGATTGTGGGACCTACTGGTGACCTGACCTTGAAGATCAAATGGGGTACTCATAAGCTACGTTTGAGGTAGACAGCTGTTTCCAAGACCCTCAGGCTGAAAACCAAAGAGAGATGCAGACCACTGATGCAAGAAACTGGGCAAAAGCTGAGATTTGCAGTTATACCCTCTAGGAATGAAGCCTTTTTTTCTTGTTGCTATAGCAGTTTCTGACCTCTCTTTTTACATTGTTCTTATTTCAAATCCATATGGCTTATGATATTCATCTCTGGTCAAGAGGCTTGTACCCCAACCCTTGCTGAACCACCCATCAGGAGCCCTTCTCTAAAACCTCAATGTAATGGACTATTGGATATGTTATTTGATGTCCCACCTCCCTGAGGCTTCAGGCCTTGCCCCCCCCTTAGAAGCCTGGATCATGACCCCAGTGGGTTCTATTTTATTGACCCTCCCAGACAGCACATTGTAGTTGTTCAATTATTTTAGCCACATTCAACATTTAGAAGAAACTGTTAGCAAGCAGAGGCTTTGATACACAGGACTGAGGCAGAAACCGAATCACTGATTTATTTAACACCCACTCTGCTCCAGGCACTGAGAATTCTGGGCATCTATGGGAGGGAAGAGCCATAGGGGCTGCCCCACTGAGATAAGGGAGTAGGGCTAGTGGAGGGGATGTGCCTACTGTGGGTATCTATGGAAGCAGGACTGGGACAGGATGCAGGGATTCCCGAGGAGGGAAGGGTGGGAGCCTAAGGCCCCTGATGGCTGGCCATGTACCGAAGCGCAGGAATCACATAAACAAAAATTAAGACGAAGCTGATGATAAGGACCAGCACGTTCAGGGCAACGGCGCCAATGTTCAGCTGTTTGGAAGTGTTTCCGTAGCTCGCAGCCCCATCCATGTCCCCAAGAAGCTTCCGGTCCCTGGACTAGGAGCAGAAACAGAGACACAAACCAAAAGGCAAAGAGTGAGATTCCTGCACATGGGAGCCCTGAAGCCTCAGTCTCCCCATCTCTTTCCCAGGGGGACTTGACTTGTCTGGAGAGCAGAGCCTGGTGTTCTGGGGAAAGGTCAGAATTGGGAAAATAGGAAGGGAAAAAAAAATTTAAACCTGGAAGGAAAAAGGACTGTGAGCTGGTCTGTTCAGTCACTTCCCCAGCCTAACCTGCAGTGTCCTCAGGAGTGGCCAGGCCTCCAGTCAGAGTGGGCCGGGCAGCATGTCAGCAGCCCCTCCTCGAGGTCCTGCCTGTTGGGCTTCCAGCCTCACCTAGGCAACTCAGCCAGATTCCCAATTTGTCAGCCTTGCTCTCTGTGGTTTTCTGCCCTAGTTCTTCTTCCTCTTGCTACCTTCTAGGTGTCCCATTTCTCCTCTCCCCCCGCCCCGACTTAGCCCTGACCTTCCTAAGTCTCTTGTACTTTGGGATTTATGGGAATCTCATCCACTTCCAGGGGTCCAAGATCCCCATTCCAGGCTCCCTCCCATCCCGTCTCCTGAGCCCCAGGCAGGCCCGCTCTTTGCCTTCCGGACGGCTCCATCCAGAGGCTCTACCTGGTCTGCCAAACTCCAGGCACAAAACACATCCCCTCTGATTCTTCCCCCAGTATCCAGCCAAGGGCCAAGTCTTCTCTGTCCTTCTGCCTTGACCCCTCCATTCACACAGTCATACCTACTTCAGGCTCACTCTGAGCTCCTCTCTCCCTCTTCCCCCTGCACCTGTGGCAGGTGGAGATGCTCAGAACTCTGCTTAAGGACCCGACATGGCTACAAAACCAGCCCATTTTGTTTTCGTTCGGTTTTGTTTGGTCTTTGTTGGTTTGTTTGGTTTTGTTAGATTGGCACGGGCCCCACCCCATTTTAGTCCATCTTTTCAGTTTTGCCTCTTCCTCCTTCCTCCATGCAAGACAAGTATGCAAGAGCAGCAAGTGAACACACACACACACACACACAAACACACACACTCACACACACACACACATAAATACACACACACAAACAAACACACACACACTCACACAAACACACACACAAACACACACACAAACACACACAAACACAAACACACACACACACTCACACCAACACACACACACAAACACACACACTCACACCAACACACACACACAAACACACACACTCACAAACTCACACAAACACACACACAAACACACATTCACACACTCACACACACACAAACACACACACTCACACACTCACACCAACACACACAAACACAAACACACACACTCACACAAACACACACACTCACACAAACACACCAACACACACAAACACAAACACACACACACAAACACAAAACATACACACACACACACTCTCACTCTCACAAACATCTCCCATTCATTGACAGCTCTCACTCTTCCCTGAATGTTTCTAGCCTTTTTCCATCTCTATTCTTTTCCCAGTCTGCCCCTCCCTGAACGACCTCTTTCTTGCTGGACACCCCTTATCTTGGCAGTGGCCCCCTGGAGCACTGCCTCCCTGGGGCTTTCCTCAGCCCCACCTCCTCTGTTGCTCCCTCTAGCAGTCACTGGTTCCAGAAGCAGCTTCTTTCTTCCCCTGCTGCTCTGTCCTTCCTTAAGGATTGTACAGTCCTTATCCTTGGTCAAATGTGAATGAGTCTTGCTGGAAGGTCTCCCAAGCCAGGGCAGATGCAGGGCCTTCCTCTCCACCCTCAATATTTTCTGAGATAAGCAACCACAGGTTAGTGGGGCCTCAGAGGATGAACTAAGGACTGAGAAGAGGAGAGAAAGAGGTGGCTAGAACAGGAAGAAATGAGCAGGTGAAGGAAGGAACTTGAAGAGAGAAAAGGAAGTGGGGTTGGAAGGAGAAAGGAGGAAGAAGGACTGTTGCTGAGAGGGAAAGATTGGGTAATAGGGGGAAAGGGAAGACAGTGGGGGATGAGAAGAGGGAGGGAGGAAAAGAAAAGAGAAGGAGGAGAGATTGGAGCAAGAGAAGGAAGGAGGTGGATGAGAAGAACGGGGAGAAAGAGGGACAGAGCGGGAAGAAGGCAGGCAGCGAGGAGAGAAGAGGGGAAAAGAAGCGGGGAGAGACCGGCAGAAGGATCAAGGGGAAGAAGAAAAGGGGAGGACGGGACATCGGCGGGAAGGAGCTGAGTGGAACTAGGAAAGTGGAAGGGGAGCGCGCAGCCGAGGGGTCCCTCTCCCGGGGAGCCAGGTGTCCCTCCCCTGATGTGCACTGAGGCTGCTGAAGCTACCTTGACCGAATACACGAGCGCCACGAAGCTCAGACAGCAAGGGTTCCCCAGCACCAGCATGTTGAAGAGGGAGAGCAGCAGGTAGTCCCGAGGGGGGGTCGAAGTGAGCCTCTTGGTGGGTTCCCCATCCTGCATAGGGATGACTGTGTGGTCAGGCATGGCTTGGACCAGCGGGCCTGGAGACAAACTTGGACGGCTTCAGAGGGGCGCACAGGATAGGGCTCCTTCCAACACTGGGGCACCTGGCAGCAGCCTTGAACTCAGCAGGGAAGTTTGAGGGTTCCTGTGAGTTAGAGGATGTCTAGCCCCCCCACACCTTGCTGGAGGCAGGGACTAGGGCGGAGCTGGAAGCAGATTGGTTCTGCCTGCCTTTATCACTCGGTTTCTCTTTTACTCACCCCCCCTTACCACATGTTCCCCAGCTTCCAGGACCCCAGAGCATTCATGAGTGCTGGCCCCGGACAGAACCACTCCAGATGCCCCTGCCTCCCCTAGTCACCTCTGACTCCTTTCCTCTGTGCCTGGTCAAGGGGATAGAGCAGTCATTCAGACCTGACTCTAGGCCAAACCCCCTGACCCACCTAGAATTCATGGCCCAAGTCTCCACTGAGCCCTTAAATATAGCTCTTTAGCCCAGGAATCTTTTGACAAATGACCCAGCCTCAGTGAGGATATCAAGAAAATGGTGAGGGAGAGTAGAAGCAATACTGTTAGGCTAAGCCCTGGGATCTCACAGACAAGGAGGAGAAGGTGAGCCAGGGTCATCTGGACTCCGATCTCAACTCTGCTAGAAAACCTGGGTGCTCTGGCCTTGATTCTCTTGTGAAATGGAGGTGATGTCCTGTGATGAATCATTTTCAAAATGAAGTTAGTGTCTTGGAGCTGGAACCCTAACTCTTAGTGAACTCCATCCAACCTGGGAAGTGGGCACCTATGGATAGCCTTCCATTTGTATAAACAAACATATTTTTGAGGAATATTTTGTCTAATTTGTTATGGAACCTACTGATAGCACCAAACAGCAAATGTAGAATCAAGATGGCAGAGAAAAAGCACCTTGCCTGAAGTCTCCCCCAAAACCCCTCCCAACACCTTTAATTAATGCCATAAAAAAGTCCTGGAGCAGCAGAACCCACAAAAGGACCGGGTGACATCATTCTCCAGCTAGACACCACTTAGCAGGTCAGCAGGACAAAGACCCAGCAAACCTGGAGTGTGCATTAGGAGCCACTGAGTTAGCAGGGGTCATACAGAACACATGGGCAGTAAGGGGGTCAGAAGAAGATTACAGGGATCTTTGTGAGCACTCTCACACACATGAAATGCTGAAAAAAGCCCATCTTAAAACCAGACTAAGCCAAATGGTTAAAAAAGAAAGAAAGAAAAAAGCCAGTGAAGAGATTGACTGACAAAATTTGAATTAGCCAAATGTGAAAGGGGGCATAAAAATTACTGGAAAAAAAAATCCTTAAAAAGTAGAATTAGACAAGTGGAAGAGGAGGTACAGAAATCTCATTAAAGAAAAGAATTCCTTAAAAATTCGAATTGAGCAAACAATTGAAGCCAATAGCTTTATGAGAAATCAAGAAACAAAAAGCCAAAAGAATGGGGAAAATACCTCACTGGAAAAATACATCCAGAAGAATTAAAATTATCAGATTACCTAAAAGTCACGACCAAAAAAAAAAAAAAAAAAAAGTCTAAACATTATATTTCAAGAAATTGTCAAGAAAAACTGCTCAGATATTATAGAAGTGGGGGTTAAAATAGAAATTGAAAAAAGCCATTGATCAACTCCTGAAAGAGACCCCAAGATGAAAACTCCAGGAAATAATATAGCCACATTCCAGAGCTCCCACGTCAAGGAGAAAATATTGCAAGCAGCCAGAAAGAAACAATCCAAGTTGGAACCACAGTCAGGGTAACACAAGATTTAGCAACTTTCACATGAAAGAATTGGACAACTTGGAATATGATATTTTCGAAGCCAAAAGAACTAGAATTACAACCAAGAACCACCTAACCAGAAAAATTGAGTATAATCCTTCAGGGAAAAAATAGATGTATATTCAATGAAAAAGAGAACTTTTGAGCATTCTTGATGAAGAGATAGGAGCTGAATAGAAAATTTGACTTTCAAAAACAAAACTCTAGAGAAGCATAAAGTAAAAAGGAAAGGGAAATAAATCATAAAGAATTTAATAAGATTAAACTGTTTACTAGAAACTCACAAGCACTTTCGCATTATTGGGGCAGTTAGGAGTATATGTAAACAAAGAACACAGGTATGACTTAAATATGAAGGGGTGATATCTGAAAAAATAAGTCGAGAGAAGAATGTCCTGAGAAAAGGAGAAAGGGAGAGGTAGAAAGGTATAAATTCTCACCCAAAAGAGGCAAGAAAAAGCTTTTACAGTAGAGAAGAAGAGGGGAAATGTAAGGAGAATAAGTGAACATGTCATTACTGTCATCAGAATTGGCTCACAGAGAGAATAACATACACAATTAAATATAGAAATTTATCTTATCATTTAGGTAATTAGGAGGAGAAAAACATACCAGAAGATGGGGGGTGGGGGTGATTGGGAAAAAGAAGTCAGGAGCAAAACACTTTTGAGGGACAAGGTGAGAGAGTGAATAGAATAAATTTTAGGGGAGAATTAGAATGAAGGGAAATACAGTTAGTAGAGTAAGTGACAAAAAAATGAAGCAAGCTTCTCTGTAAAAGGACTAATTTCTCAAACATATAGAGAACTGAGTCAACATTATAAAAATAGATCATTTTTCAATTGATAAATAATCCAAAAATATGAACACTTTTCAGATGAAGTAATCATAGCAATCTATAGCCAGAAGAAAAAATGCTCAAATTCACTATTGATTGGAGAAATGCAAATCAAAACAATTCTGAGGTACTACCTCATATCTATTAGATTAGCTATTAGGACAGAAAAGGAAAATGACAGCTGTTGGAGGGGATGTGGAAAAAACGAGACATTAATGCACTGTTGGTTCTCTGGACACATGGGAGTGATCAACAGGGCAGGTATCGGGGCCTCTGAAACAAGAGCAAACTAGGCCGTGTTCCCGTTAAGTGATTTTAAAGAAAAGTTCGGATCCGCTTCTATAAATGACGCTCTCAGACTCAATTAAAGTGAAAGTAAGATTTGATTATACAATGCGCATGGAATAGATTGCTTACAATAACAACTAATACAGCAAATAATACACAAAAGACAAAGAATAATGAGAATTATGATTAAGATAGCAGAGAAGGGAAGAGAATACATCACCAATTTGGAAGACCTCCAACACTAAATCAACCGGCTGGGGAGTCTCCATTTCACCAGCCTCTAGGTTCTGAAGGGGAAAAGATGGTCCCAGACAGATCGTACGAATGTGGGAGAAGGCAGGGCTCCAACTGCCCAATCATCATCCCACATACTACCATCTTCATGGGTGAAACTCCGAATAGAGAATGTATTGCCCATGTTTTATAGGGATGGAGACAAGGAAAGACATCACATAAGATAGTAACGTACCAACAAGGGCTCCAGATGGTTATAGTCAAGTGTTGTTTTGACAAGGGGGCCAGTCCTTATCAACAGCAACTACTCCAAGGAGTGGCGAGTTCCTGGAATCACGTACTCGGAGCTAAAACACAGGTGCTACGTTCCCATCTTCTAGGTTAAAAATGGTATGTTGTTATGGGTTAAGGAATGGTCAGGTTCTCATAGAAGTCATGTCCTACCTTGATTAGGTTCACATGGTTTACGTGGGAATTAGATTCATATGGAGAAAATCAGTTAAATGGAGATTGGGTTCACATGGGGAAAGTCCATCCTTACAATGATTTGAAATGAACTTACTAATAATACAGAAATTTCTTATTCAGTTCCTCAGAAATCCACCAAGCAGAGAGAACCCAACTCCCCACAGACAGGACATTTTGTGCTTTTGGGTGACCTGGAGGTGCCATCAAAGCCCACTGTTGCAATAATGTCCGGAGCAGCTTTGCTGCCTTTTAAAGTAATCACTGGATCTCAGAAATGGGGATCCCTGGATACCACCCCAGAATCACCAAGGACTGAAAATCTTCTAAAGGGATTCCTGTTGGCTACCAAGCTTGACCTAGAAGCTATATAGTATTATATTTCTGTTTATTTGTTGAACTTTTCCCCATTACATTTTAGTTTTGGGGGGGAGTTTTGCAAGCTGCTTACAATAAACAGGTGTACTCTCGGGTGGGAATAAAAACAATTCTTTGCACTCGGAATGAGCTCACTCTATGGCAAAGTGTATTGCTTTGACCAGTGAATCCCAAGTGTTCACTGAGGGATTTATGATTTCCATATTAATACCTATTTAGATTTTGAAGTTCCCCCTATTTCCCTGGGACCTGAGAGTCATCCATTCAACACCTTTTAACATGCTCACAATCCTTGTTTCTTGTAAGTGCTAAGTGAACTGAACTAGGTACTACACTCCTGTTTCTACCATGCTAAATCTGCTTCCATAGCCCACTATGAGACAATCAACTTGAAGATTGTTCCTACAGGTCCCAGGAAATCCCACGCTGTCCGTGTGTGAGCATGCCATGAGAACTTCTACTCAGGACCTCAGGTCTTGATTATGTCGTGGTCCAGCCCACTTGGGTGGGTGTTTTTACTATATATAAAGCACTTTGACTCAACGTGTTAAGCCCTCCTATTCAGAAGAACTTGCACCGGCAAACATTTTCCTCACTTTGAAGTTAAACTTATATCTGGTCTCAGACCCTCCTCAGCCCTGTTTAACTCTGGCTACCCACAGATTTGAAAGCAGTTTTGCTCCACTTGACATTAATTAGTGTCTTGTTACTGACAAATGCTTAGCAAAATTATCTAGTTGACTTGGAACCAGAGAAGCAGATCTTCTAAGAGAAACTCCCTTCAGAGCTGCCATGAGTATATTTCTAAGGGATCACCCAACCACCTGGGACATCTGGGACTCCAAGTGGAATAGATTGATTTAGTGAACATTGGGAGTGGATTACTAGGTTGCAAGGAGACTTGATGGTATTTAATATTGATCATTACAATATTGATCATTTTATTTGCCGTTTTCTTTGTTACCTTGGTAATATGTAAATCTGTCCTCTCAAATTAGTTCACTGTGAGCCTTCTAAGGAGTTTGATCTATAGCCTGGCTTAGTTTCCCTAAAGAGTCTCTTTAACAAAGTTTGTCTCCTCAGGGGACCTATGAGATTATGATTCTGCCCACACTCTTTGTGATTCTTTGCGTTCCTAGCAACTAGATGTTCCTCTCACTCTCACCCCTTTAACTAGACTATCATTCCCCCCCCTCCCAGAAATCCCTACTAGATAAAGTGTTTAAATGAGACATCCTGGGAGTTGAATAAGATGAATAACTCCATTTTGCCTTTATAGGTCATTTTCTAAAGTTAAGTTCTAACTTCTTGTGACTCTCAGGAAAGTACCCCAACCTCATTCTTGTGGTTCCCAAACTCCTCCACCAATAAGAAACTAGGTGTTTCAACTGCCACATCCTGTTTTTTTTTTTTTTTTTTTCCCACAGTTTCATTTCAACTGTACATAATTGTGAAGAAAGCAAGGTTCAGGAACCTAGTGCTACCAAGAGCCTTAGACCTGATTTGTTTCTGAAACCACATACCCCATTAAATAAATCATTTGTCTAGATGAAATCTGCTTCTTTATTCCACTGTGGTACTTGTTTCACTTTGCTCACCTCCACATAGTCTTCCCAACCTTCTGGCTGTTTCCCAAACAATTCCCTCTGTCTCCCATCTCTGAACTCCCATATATAGAGCCAGCTCTCTTTTCATTGTCTCAGATAAAATCCCATCTTCCTCAAGAAGTCTTTTCCAAATCCTCCTTTCTCCTGAGACCACCCCCAATATGCCATGTGTGTGAGAGTGTGTGAGCCAGGAGGATGGCCATTCCAGGCCAGGAGGAGAGCCAGGGATAATGTGTGGAATTAAGAGTTTGAAAGTTTTGTTCATGGAACAATCAATAGGCAGTACCACTGAGTCAAGGAGGGTGGGAGGGAATGACTAAAGTGTCTTTTTAGTAGGAGGAAACCAGCTTATTGAGGACTTTGAAGCCTGAACAGAGCATTTGGCATGTGATTCTTGAGAAGACAGGAAGCCATTAGATTTTTTTGGAGTATTTGAATCTGCCCTCATTTTAGTGGCTGATTGAAAGATGGGCTAAAGTAAGGAGAAACTGAGAGCAGGGAGACAACCCCCTCTTCCCCCATCCCCACCACAGTTCATGTGTGAAGTGATAGGGCCCCCCACTTCCAAGGGGTGCCAGGGGGTGTCAGAGGAGAAAAGAAAGCATATTCAAGAAGTGTAACAAAAGTAAAATGAATAGGCCTTGACAATAGCTTGGGGAAGGGGGAAGACAGTGCAGTGAGAAATAGCAAAAAATCCAAGATGACCCCTAGATTGAGCCTGAGAGTCTGGGAGGAAGGTGTTATCCACCCTTGCTTTAAAACAATTCAAAAGACAGGAGGGGGAAAAGGTTTAAGAGGAAAGACCATGAGTTCTGTTTTGGACTCCTGGCCGTCCTATTAGAGAGGTCTGGAAGATTATTGGAAATGATGGACTGGAGGTCAGCAGGATCTGAGGCAAGAAAGGGAGATGGGAGAGCCATCAGCACTAAGTCATTGAGGCCATGGGAGCTTGTGAAACGCCCAAGTGAAATGTTCCGGGGGGAACTCCCAGCAAGGACAGAACCCCTCCATCAGTGCACTTGAGAGCTCTGTGCTTACTCGTCAAACTCACTTTCCATCACACAAATTCTTTCATACATTCTGTGCTGGAATACTGGAATCATCACCTAGAAACCGCAAACTCAGAAAAAAAAGAAAAGAGACTTCTAATCCTGGAATGTCCTCTGATCCTGAAATCCTTGAGTGATTGAGCTGGAAAGAACCTTGGTGAGGTCATTCATTCTGAGCCTAGATTTTTTAAATTTTTTTTAAAATTTTATAATTATAAAATTTTTGACAGTATATATGCATGAGTAATTTTTTTATAACATTATCCCTTGATTCATTTTCCCAAATTTTCCCCTCCCTCCCTTTACTCCCTCCCCCTGATGACAGGCAATCCCATACATTTTACATGTGTTACAATATAACCTAGATACAATATATGTGTGTAAATCCCATTTTCTTGTTGCATGTTAAGTATTAGATTCCGAAGGTATAAGTAACCTGGGTAGATAGACAGTAGTGCTAACAATTTACATTCACTTCCCAGTGTTCCTTCTCTGGGTGTAGCTGTTTCTGTCCATCATTGATCAGCTGGAAGTGAGTTGGATCTTCTTTATGTTGAAGATTTCCACTTCCATCAGAATACATCCTCATACAGCATTGAAGTGTACAGCGATCTTCTGGTTCTGTTCATTTCACTCAGCATCAGTTGATTTAAGTCTCTCCAGGCCTCTCTGTATTCCTCCTGCTGGTCATTTCTTACAGAGCAATAATATTCCATAACCTTCATATATCATAATTTACCCAACCATTCTCCAACTGATGGACATCCATTCATCTTCCAGTTTCTAGCCACTACGAAAAGAGCTGCCACAAACATTTTGGCACCCACAGGTCCCTTTCCCCTCTTTAGTATTTCTTTGGGATATAAGCCCAATAACAGCAATGCTGGGTCAAAGGCTATGCACAGTGTGATAACTTTTTGGGCACAGTTCCAGATTGCTCTCCAGAATGGCTGGATTCTTTCACAACTCCATCAACAATGTATTAGTGTCCCAGTTTTCCCACATCCCCTCCAACATTCATCATTATTTGTTCCTGTCATCTTAGTCAATCTGACAGGTGTGTAGTGGTATCTCAGAGTTGTCTTAATTTGCATTTCTCTGATCAGTAGTGATTTGGACACTCTTTCATATGAGTGGAAATAGTTTCAATTTCATCATCTGAGAATTGTCTGTTCATATCCTTTGACCATTTATTGATTGGAGAATGGTTTGATTTCTTATAAATCAGGGTCAGTTCTCTATATATTTTGGAAATGAGACCTTTGTCAGAACCTTTAATTTTAAAAATATTTTCCCAATTTGTTACTTCCCTTCTAATCTTGTTTGCATTAGTATTTTTTGCACAGAAACTTTTTAGTTTGATGTAATCAAAATCTTCTATTTTGTGATCAGTAATGATCTCTAGTTCTCCTCTGGTCATAAATTCCTTCCTCCTCCACAGGTCTGAGAGGCAGACTATTCTCTGTTCCTCTAATCTATTTATGATCTCATTCTTTATGCCTAAATTATGGACCCATTTTGATCTTCTCTTGGTATATGGTGTTAAGTGTGGATCCATATCTAATTTCTGCCATCTGAGCCTACATTTGACAGGTTACTTTTGTGACCTCATTTTTTTCTTAATTTGATGAAAGGTCATCTTTGCTCTGACTCATTCCCAATCATCACCTGGGCAAGGCTAGGAGAATACTGAGAGAATGCTGATGGCCATCTGACAAGCCCCGGAAAGACTGGCATAATATTTTACATAGGGTAAAAACCCCCAAATTATGAACTCACTTTCCCCAGATGTTCTTTAACCTACAATTTGGAATCTCTTCTTAAGTCACTTAGGGCAAGAAAATGAGCAATAGGAAAATTTGATGTTGTTCTTCAGTTACTTTAGTTGTGAATGATTCTTCTTGGCAGAGATATTGGAGCAGTTTTCCATTTTGTAGATGGGTCAATTGAGGTAAACAGAGTAAAGTGACTTTCCCAGGATCATACCACTAGTTAAATGTATGAGGTGTGATCTGAACTCAGAAAAATGAATCTTTCTGCCTTCCAGTCTGGCGTCCACTCTGTCACCTTGCAGAAATATTAGAAAGTTAGAGAGGTTCAATTGGATATTATAGAGAATTTTATATATAGCTTTTTCTTTCTATGTCTAAACAGATTTTTGCATATGATAGGTGAGAGCAGGAAGAGTGCAGAATATCACATGTATTTATGTGTTTGTGGTGGTGTGGGGACAGGAGCATTATAGTTCAGCTTCCTTTACATATGCAATGCCTTTTTAGTAGGAGCTTCCATTTCCATGTTAAATAGGAGTTATACTGAACCCTATGTTTTGTCTTCTGTTACCCCAGTCCTGTTGTAAAGAAAGTGAGATGAATACCCTCTTTGCTCTTTGTTTACTAGAAGTTCCCATTCAAAGGATCATTTGGCCCTCCCACAGACCACTCCTGCTTCTCCCTGCCTGATCCAGAATTGCTAGGAACTCCAAAACAAGCAACCAACTCTTGCATTGTAAGTTGCAATAAAGGGATTTTCTTGATACATTTCTGGTGTCAGAAATGCAGAGAACTGGGAATTTTAAAGCTGCTCCCTCTTCTTCCTTTCTTGCTAGTATTAGATTAGAGATAAGTGAGGTTCTTGGGCAATGACTAAAAAAGTCTTGGTTCTTCTCACTGGTTCAGTGATCCAAGGTAATCCCAATAAATTTTGGATAAAAAACACCATCTGCATCCAGAAAGAAAACTATGGAGACTGAATGTAAATCAGCAATACTTTGTTCACTTTTTTCATTTTTCTTTGTTTTTTTCCTCTCGTGATTTTCCCCTTTTGTTCTGATTTTTCTCTCCCAATATGATTCATAAAGAAATGCTTTATATTTATTTTAAGAGTTAAATTTATTTTCTTAAAAAAAAAAAAAACAAAGAAAAACAGAAAAGGAATACAAAACAAAATAAAAACAAAATCAAAGAGAACATTGTCATGTGCCCAGCAGAACATCAGGGAGGATTCAAAATATCTAACAACAAATTACCGATCAAGGAAATATAAATATTAGTAGAAGAAATTATATTCATAAGATGGCAGAGAAAACACGTTTCTCTCTGGCCTTCTTTACAACATTCCCAATAATTACGAAATCCAGCCTCTGGCTTAGCTCTGGATGGGCAGAACCCACAAATATTGGGAATGCAACAAATTACCAGCAGAAGATAATTTCAAAGATTGTCAAAAAAATCTGTTTCAATTGGAAATAGGAGGGAGGCAGCCAGGGCAACCAGTACAAATGCCAGCACAGATAGCACAGAGCACCAGGGCATTGCTGATGGCTCCATGTAGTAGAGCCAGCAACAGGAATAAATCAGCACTAATGCAGCACAGCTGCGGATGCTTGGAAACCCTTTCCCATCCTAAAGGCAGACCTTAATTTCACTTTAAAAAATGAGTAAAAAAGTAAAGAGGACTCTAACAATTGACAGTTTTATGGCTAAAGAGAACAGATTTCAAACCCTGAGGAGACTAAAGGCCGATTGTCTCCAGATGAAGCTCCAAAAGGTGATATAACCTGTTCCCCATCACACAAGACTCTCCTAGAAGAACTTTTTAAAATCTTAAAAGAAAGCTAGAAGAAAAATGGAGAAAGGAAATGAAAGCTTTGCAAGAGAGTTTGGAAAAGGCAAATATTACAAGCAGCCAGAAAGAAACAATTCAAATACCGAGGAGCCACAATAAGGATTACTCAGGACCCAGCAGCTTCCACTTTAAAGGATCAAAAGGCCTGGAATCTGATATTCCAAAAGGCAAAGGATCTTGAAATGCAGCCAAGAATAAATTACCCTGCTAAAATGAACATTTTTTTTTCAGGGAAGAAGATGGACATTCAATGAAACTGGTGAATTCCGTGTATTTTTTGATGAAAAGACCAGAGCTAAACAAAAATTTTGACCTCCAAATATAGAACTCAAGAGAAGCACAAAAAAGGTAAAAAAAAAAATCTTGAGAACTGTGTTTCTGTTATAGGTAAACATTGAGAATACATATATAATTTGATTTTACTGTTATAAAGATGGAAAGAGGATTGTAACAGAAAAAAAGGGGGAGAAAGAGAAAGAAAAGGTAAAATGAGGGAAATTACATCTCAGGAAAAGGCAAAGAAAACATATTATAGCTGAAGGAAAGAAAGGAGGGTGATGAATATTGTGTGAATCTTTTACTCTCTTCAGATTTGGCCCAAAGAAAGAATATTAGATATATTTGGTTTCACCAAGAAACTTTTCTCATGTTATAGAAAAGTGAGAGGGGAAAGGAGAAAAGGAAAGGGATAGGCTAAATAGAAGGGAAAAGAAAAATAGTAGGGGAAAGGTATAAGAAAGGAAGAAGGTCTCTAAAGGGGGAGGACTGTTTGAGGCAAGTAGTGCTCATAAGCCTCAGGAATCACTGGATTCTCTGAGACATCATAAGACTGTTGTAGGACTTGAAAGTCCTCAGGAATCATTGGATTCTCTGAGGCATCATAAGACTATTGTAGGACTTCAAAACCTGTAGGGATCATTGGATTCCCTAACATATAAAAAGACTGATGCGGGACTTCAAAAACTTGTGGGGATCATTGGATTCCCTAACACGTGAAGCAATGGACAATAGATTGCTTTTGGATTATCTCTTGGTTGCTGAAGAAGGCGTATGTGTGACTGATGTTTACATACCCTCCTTCTAGGACTTCTGGAAATCTTTTACAAAACCATGTTGATTTATATTGTTTGTTATATCACTACTTGCATGTGTAATTCCTGTTTGTTACACCACATCAAGTCTGCACTGACAGTGGGAAGAGTCATCACTAATAGCCTCTGCATTATTGCTATGTGCTTGTGTAATAACTCCCATGCTGATGGGTTTGTGCATACTTGTCTCTAATAAGGCCCTTCAACCCAGAAACCCTCTAGCAATCCCCACTTCTCTTAGGTGCTTTTCATCTCCCTTCCTGAGATGTCAGGGAGGGCATGATTATCTCCTTTTTAGTGCTTTCATCTCCCCTCCTGAGAAGTCAGGGGGGGGAGTGATCACCTCCTTTTTGGGGTTCTCACCTCCCTGAAAAGTCAGGGATGGCACAACCACTTGTAGTCTAAAACAAAAGAAAGCGGGAGATGTAAAGGGCTAGAACTGAGCAATGCACTTGGATAATGAAGCAAGTGAGACTAATTGCCAATTGGACAGTTCCCTATTAACTTGTTTGAAGGTTGACCCTCCCCAGCTGTTCTGTGCTGACTTGATTGGTGGGACAAAGAGGGGAATGACGTGTGTGGGAGGAGTAGGAGGAGGAAGAGGAAATTGAGATAAGGATGTTGAGTCAGTCTCTCCTGGCATTTGAGGGAGGAAGGTGTGTGGGGAGATTGCTGGATTTAATCCCTGACCTTGACCATAAAAGATCAAGAATAAAGACGTTTAGTGATCCTGACTCCGGCTGATTTCTGGGAAGACAGAGTTCCAGCACATAAGTAAAATACTGGGGAGTAGGGAAAGGGGAAAAGGAAAGAGAAAAGCATAATTTGGGGTTAACAAGATGGCAGGAAATATGGAATTAGTAGTTTTAACTGTAATTGTGAATGAGGTGAACTCTCCCATAAAACATAAGCAGACTGGATTAAAAGCCAGAATCCTACAATATGTTGTTTACAAGAAACACATGTAAAGTGGAGTGATGCATACAGAGTAAAGGTAAAAGGCTGGAGTAGAATCTACGATGCTTCAGGTGAATCAAAAAAAAAAAAAAAAAAAAAAAAAAAAAAAGCTACAAAAGCAAGGGTAGCCATCCTCATCTCAGATCAAGCAAAAGCAAAAATTGATTCTGATTAAAAGAGATAAGGAAGGAAATTATATCTTACTAAAGGGTACCATAGATAATGAATCAATATCAATACTAAACATGTATGCACCAAGTGGTGTAATATGTAAATTCCTAAAAGAGAAGTTAAGAGAGTTGCAAAAAGAAATAGACAGCAAAACTATAATGGTGGGAGATCTCAACCTTGCTCTCTCAGAACTAGATAAACTATAAAATAAATAAGAAAGAAGTTAAGGAGATAAATAGCATACTAGAAAAACTAGATATGATACATCTTTTGGAGAAAATTGAATGGAGCAAAAAGGAGTACACTTTCTTCTCAGCAGTTCACGGAACCTATACAAAAATTGACCATATATTAGGACATAAAGACCTCAAAATCAAATGCAGAAAGACAAAAATACTAAATGCATTTTTTTTTTCAGATCACAGTGCAATAAAAATTACATTCAATAAAGGGCCAGGGGGAAAAGACCAAAAAGAAACTGGAAACTAAATAATCTCATCCTAAAGAATGATTGTGTAAAACAGTAAATCATAGACACAATCAATAATTTCATCCAAGAGAATTACAATAATGAGACAACATACCAAAATTTGTGAGATGCAGCCAAAGTGGTAATAATGGGAAATTTTATATCTCTAGAGGCTTACTTGCATAAAACAGAGAAAGAGAAGATCAATGAATTAGACTTACAACCCAATTGTAAGCTAGAAAAAGAGCAAATTAGAACCCCCCAATCAAATACCAAACTTGAAATTCTAAAAATAAATGGAGAGATTAATAAGATTGAAACTAAAAAAAACTGTTGAATTAATAAATAAAACTAAGAGTTGCTTTTATGAAAAAAATCACAAAATAGATAAATGCTTAGTTAATTTGATAAGAAAAAGGAAAGAAGAAAATCAAATTGTTAGTCCCAAAAATGAAAAGGAAGAACTATCCACCAATGGAGAGGAAACTAGAGCAATTATCAGGAGTTAGTTTGCCCAACTTTATGCCAATAAATTTGACAACCTAGTGAAATGGAGGAATACCCCCCAAAAATATAAATTGCCCATATTAACAAGAGAGGAAATAAATTGCTTAAATAGTCCCATTTTAGAAAAAGAAATGGAACAAGCTATTAATCAACTCTCTGAAAAAAAATCCCCAGTGCCAGATGGATTTACATGTAAATTCTACCAAACATTTAAAGAACATTAACTCCAATATTATATAAACTATTTGAAAAAATAGGGAATGGAGGACTCCTACCAAACTCCTTTTATGATACAGACATGGTACTGATACCTAAACCAGGTAGGACAAAAACAGAGAAAGAAAATTAAGACCAATCTCCCTAATGAACATTGATGTATAAAGTTTAAACAAAATATTAGCAAAGAGATTACAGAGAAGCATCCCCAGGATAATACCATGACCAAGTAGGATTTATACCAGGAAGGCAAGACTGGTTCAATATTAGGAAAACTATTAACATAATTAACTATATTAATAACCAAATTAACAAAAACCATATGATTATCTCAATAGATGCAGAAAAGTATTTGATAAAATCCAACACCCATTCCTATTAAAAACACTATATAGTACAGGACTAAATGGACTCTTCCTTAAAATAGTCAGTAGCATCTATTTAAAACCATCAGCAAGCATCATATGTAATGGGGATAAACTATTTCCAGTAAGATAGGGGGGAAACAAGGTTGCCCACTATCACCATTGCTATTCAATATTGTATTAGAAATGCTAGCCTTAGCAATAAGAGAAGAAAAAGAAATTAAAGGAATTAGAGTAGGTAATGAGGAAACCAAATTATCACTCTTTGCAGATGATATGATGGTATACTTAGAGAACCTCAGAGAATCAACTAAAAAGCTATTAGAAATAATCCACAACTTTAGCATAATTGCAAGATACAAAATAAATCCACATAAATCCTCAGCAGTTTTATATATCACTAACAAAATCCAACAGCAAGAGATACAAAGAGAAATTTCATTTAAAATAACTGTTGATAATATAAAATATTTGGGAATTTATCTGCCAAGGGAAAGTAGGAACTTTATAAGCAAAACTACAAAACATTTTCCACACAAATAAAGTCAGATCTAAACAATTGGAAAAATATTAAGTGCTCTTGGATAGATTGAGTGAATCTAAGAGAACAATACTATCTAAATTAATCTATTTATTTAGTCTTACACCAAACTTCCAAGAAACTATTTTACTGATCTAGAAAAAATAACAACAAAATTCATCTGAAAGAATAAAAGGTCAAGAATTTCAAGGGAACGAATGAAAAAAAAAAAAATCAAATGAAGGTAGCCTAGCTGTACCAAATCTAAAACTATATCATAAAGCAACAGTCATCAAAACCATTTGGTACTGACTAAGAAATAGACTAATTGATCAGTGGAATAGGTTAGGTTCACAGGACAAAATAGTCAATAACTATAGCAATCTAGTGTTTGACAAACCCAAAAACCCTAGCTTTGAGGATAAGAATTCACTATTTGACAAAAACTGCTCGGGAAATTAGAAATTAGTATGGCAGAAACTAGGTATTGACCCACACTTAATACAGTATACCAAGATAAGGTCAAAATGGGTTCATGATCTAGACATAAAGAATGAGATTATAAACAAATTAGAAGAATATAGGATAGTTTGCCTCTCAGATTTGTGGAGGAGGAAGGAATTTGTGACCAAAGAAGAACTAGAGATCATCATTGATCAGAAAATAGATAATTTTGATTTTATTAAGTTAAAAAGTTTCTATTCAAACAAAACTAATGCAGACAAAATTAGAAGGGAAGCAATAAATTGGGAAAACAGTTTTACATTCAAAGGTTCTGATAAAAGCCTCATTTCCAAATTATTTGGAGAATTGACTCAAATTTATAAGAATTCAAGCCATTCTCCAATTGATAAATGGTCAAAGGATATGAAAGAATTTTCAGATGAAGAAATCGAAACCATTTCTAATCATATGATAAAGTGCTCTAAATCACTATTGATCAGAGAAATGCAAATTAAGACAACTCTGAGGTACCACTACACACCTCTCAAGATTAGTTAAAATGACAGGAAAAAATAATAATGAATGTTAGAGAGGATGTGGGAAAACTGGGACACATACATTTTTGGTGGAGCTGTGAACAGCTCCAACCATTCTGAAGAGCAATTTAGAACTATGCTCAAAAAAGTTATCAAACTGTCCATACCCTTTAATGCAACAGCGTTTCTCCTGGGCTTATATCCCAAAGAGATCTTATAGGAGGAAAAGGGTTAGAAAAATGTTTGTGGCAGCCCTTTTTATAGTGGCAAGAAATTGGAAGCGGATACGCATCAGTTGGGGAATGGCTGAATAAATTATGGTATAGCAATATTATGGAATATTATTGTTCTGTAAGAAACAACCAGAAGGATGATTTCAGAGATGCCTGGAGAGACGTACATGAACTGACGCAAAGTGAAGTGAGCAGAACCAGGAGATCATTATACATGGCAACAAGAAGATTATTCACAGCTCCTTTCTGATGAACATGGCTCTTCTCAACAATGAGATGATTCAGGCCAGTTCCAATGATCTTGCAATAAAGAGAGCCATCTACACCCACAGAGAGAACTGTGGGAACAGAGTATGAATCACAACATAGCATTTTCATTTCTTTTGTTGTTGTTTGATTGAATTTGATTTTCTTTCTCATTTTTCTTCCTCTTTGATCAGATTTTTCTTGTGTAGCAAGATAATTATGTAAATATGTATGCCTATATTCTAAAATATATGTAACATATTGAATTACCTGCCCTCTAGTGAAGGGGATGGGAGGAAAGGAGGCGAAATTGGAACATAAGGTTTTCAAGGGTCAATGTTGAAAATTTATCCTTGCATATGTTTTAAAAATAAAAAGCTTCAATTAAAAAAAAAAAAAAGATTTGGGTGTTCCATAAGAGAAAATTTGTGCTATTTAGATGGCTCCTCATTGTGCAAGGGTTTGCTCATGTCAATCCCCAGGAGCACTCCTTCTTCCCCAAAGATGTGGCCACAAACCGTCTGTGAGTCTTCTTTGTGAAGTCTGTGACTGGGGATAGAAACGTTTAAATGAGCACTGTCCAGGAAGGAAAATCCATCATAATAAGGATTTCTTTTTTTCCTTTAAGATATAAGTAGTAGGTTAGTATATTTGGATGAAGAAGGAAACAAATCTAGATTTAAATATGGTTTTACTTTTGTAGGATGGGTGAGTTTGGAAAGATGATTATTTCTTTTATTTTTTTTTATTAATTTTAAGTGTATGTATCAAATTAGGATAAAGTGTTGTTTGAAGTATGCCTGTTTAAATAAAAGTCTTATTGAAACAAATCTATTTTACCTGGTCCTGACCAACCTGTACAAATTTTTATTAATATTTTCCTCATCTGTACCTTTTCTGTATTGCTGTAACTCTGGGAACATCAAATAATGTAGCTGCAATTTTAGAAGTGAATGCGAAAAATTTGATATTTTTTTCAAAAGGAAACTATAAGTTTAACTAAGCTGTAGGATTAGGTTCCCATTCTCTCCTACCTTTTTTCCCTGACAAACAATTCCCAGGATATGGATGGACAGAACAATTCTGGGAACGTATAGAACAAATTAATCCATATCTACCCATCCCATATGGTGAGAACACATCTCAAGACCAGCAAAAGACATGTCTTTATTTAAATTTGAATTTATGTTTCTTCCCCATTTCCCCAGAAAATGTCAGATTGTTTTAATGATTGATGCTTCCTAATATAGTTTTAAAAACAGCTTTCACACTTAGGACTTAAGGCCACATCCTCAGCCAAGGAGGATGAGCCAGCAAGGGGGAGGAGGGATAATATTGCATCAGGGAACATATATTTTTCTTATGATGCTTATGCTCAGGGCCTCACTTTTACCTCTTGTATGGTAAGAGTGACGCCCGCTTCTCATGAGAAACGAATAAAACTTTTTATTTACACCTTGAGAGTGAAATTTATTGGGTGGGTTATGCATCACACAGAAGGATGAAATGGTTTGTTTGTTCCGTTTCTGAAGTAGGAAGCCTCCAAAGTCTTTGAAATGTCTGTGGTTTTATGCTTCCTTAGAACAGCACCTAGTGTCTTCTCATTTCTTATTTTGGCTATTTTGAGGGGAAAGAGTAGAAAATGGAAAAATTCAGAGCGAGAAAAACAAAATAATTCTTCCTTTTTCTTCTGAGATATTGTCTCCAAAAATGGATTTTAAAAGGAAGGTACAGTGCATATAATAAAACTGATTTAGTGAGAAGAAGAAAATATATTTGAGAAAAATTAAATAGCTGAAATGAGGTCTGAACAACGTCATTAGCGTTTACAAGTGTGTGGAGCTTCTTCACAAATTTACCCTTAAGTATTGTGTTGGATGCGGAAATAAAGGTTGAATATTTCAATCAATGCTTATAGAAGTGAAAAATATCTGTCTCCATGCTTATCATAGACAAAGGAGTAATAGATAATGGGACTGCCTCTATACCCCTTCCAGAGAAGTATTTATTTCTATATGTTATGATTTACCAGTGATGAGGTCCTAAAAGGTGGATATGGTGGGCAGAGAGAAATTGTATTGATAAAAATTATTCCCTAGGTTTAGCCTAACCCTAAATTCTTCTCGCTATCAGTTTTAGTTTTGTGGCCCCAGCCTCTGGAGACAATCCAGTCAGAAATCCAAGTTGTGTCAAGTCTCTGCATCTAAATTTTCCCTATAAAACTTATGGCCCGTGGCTTTGAGACTGCACGCACTTTGTTTTGTCATGTCTTTCCTTTTACCCCTCCCCCATGCCACATGGTGTCTCTCCTCTCAGACCCTACTTCTCTTTTCGGGGACTTAATCCCTTTTAGGATTTAGCCAGCCAGCTATGGCTGTGCCCCAATCTATCGAGGTGTTCCATTTCTCTCTGTAAAGTTTTGAAATCAGAGTGTGCAGAATGCAGGTTCAAGGCTCTTTCAAAAGAGGGCAACGTAACAAACCCTACAAATGTGGGCTCCAGATCCAGAAGGCGAAAGTCCCAAACTGTGAAGAGAGAATCTTGTTCAGTTTTGAGAATGTGGCCCTCTCCAACAGCCTTCATACAAGTTTCCTGCAAACTTTTCATCAAGTACAACAATTATTGTGAATATTTTATTTGTTCCTGCTTATCTAAATGTCCGTTTTATGAATCAGAATCTGTTTAAGGTGGAGGCAATAAAGACTATTCATGCAACACGAGTTATCCCTTTTCTGTTTTGAAATCTTCAGCTACAAGGATTTCTGTGACCAGAAATTACTGGGGAGAATTCAGAGGAGAATCACAAATGCCATTATGCTTATCCCAAAAGCTTTGACCTAAGATGAGAATAGACATATCTGATCTACCTTCAACAAGGAGTTTTCATGAGGATGTTCATAGCTGACAAAGGACATGGTAGAGATAAGCACTAACTGGGTCTCCAGAGAGAAGCCCAGCAAGGGGCTGCACCCCAGGGGCCTTCACGAGGAAGAGGCTTGGCCGTTGCCCTTTGCAATGTCTTCTCTAGACTTTGGTGCCTTCACTTAACATACATTAAAAAAATAATCATTTCTTTGTACAAAATAGAACTATCAACCTCTACGACATACAACTTGCTTATTTTTAAAGCTGTCCATCTTGTACTTCCGTAGAGCTCTCGTCAGCTCCTGTGGATTTAATGACCCTCTCCAGACAAAGGAGCCTCTTAGTGATTTCAGTTATTTCTCTGCATACACATAGCTTCTGCTCTCTGATCCCGTGCTCTTGGAACCCATACAGAGGACAGTGCTCAGAGCTTATGTCGGATCCTCTTCTTCCTTTTCATTTAAGCACCAATATAGAGTCAGGTCAAAACATGGATTCCTGGTCCTAGCCTGCCCAGGGTCTGGAACAAGGAAAGCCTGGAAATCTTTGGAGAAGCTGGCTAACAAACTGTCTCTGGGCATCCCTGGGATCCAAACCTCACGACCAAGCCTTCTGGAGTCAACCTTCAGTTCTGCCATAGGACCTGAGAGTGCCAGGCTTGGAGAGACCTCCCAGAGGGCACAGTGAAAAGGTCCCCTTGGAGTCTCCCTCCAAAGTCAGCTGAGCCCCCCGCTATACTTCTTCAAGGCTAGTGAGTAGAGGGAAGTCACCAGTGTGGTCATGGCCTATCCTGGCATGTGGGGCTCAAGGGGAGGCAGAATCGACATCTCTAACTTCTCCTCCTCCCCTTCTCCAAGAGGAGAACAGTGTGGTCACAATTAGACGGAATTCAACCATCTCCAGCAGATGAATGTGTAAGGTATTCTAGTCTAGTGTCCCATCTCTGAGGGGAGAACAGTGGTGACTACTCTGTGATGTGGGGAGAAGGAGACTCCAAGTTCTATATCTAAGGCTTGATCCCTTTCCCACCTAATTAATACCAGTTCCACAATTCACCCACACAGAAAGTAGCAAAGAAACCCATTTGACCAAGGTGGCTATTTCTGTGGGTCAAACAGTCAAAACTGACTGAGATTAGCACTGAGGAAGCATCTAGACCAACCTGAAATCATCCCTTCAGAGTGTGAAGATCCTTGGGGCCCCTGGTGAAGCTGACTTTCTCTCCCATGATGCTGTAAGGGGCCCCACCTTTCTAAATATCTGGGCGATTGAATCACAGGATGCTCCACTTAGGGATTTTCTCTCTGCTCAATAATATGACTCACCCTCTGGTCGTCTTTGTTCTGAGGTGAAGAAATTTAAAGTCAGGCAGGGGGCTTTCTTTCTTTCCTTTTTGTTTTCTGTCTGGAAAGTTTCAGCTCAATTGTCTGCAAGGTATTTAGCTTGCTTTGAAACTCATCCTATGAAGATGCTGGGGACTCTTACCCATCACCTGGATGGTAGCTTGTCTTTAATCCCACGAGGGCAGTCACTCCAGTCTGGTCACACTGAGTTCAAGGACATTTTCACCCCAAATGTCACGCAGTCAGATCGGATCCACAAGCATTGATTCTATTAAGCACTTACTGTACAAGAGTGAAGAGTTTCCTCTGAAACTGTTCATTTTGCCATCTCTTATGGTCCAAGAATGTCCCATCACCATCACACCCCAAAGTGTTTTTGGCCATTCCCCAAGAGGTAGTCGCCCCCTTGGTTTACGTTTCTGGGGTAACTATGGCAAGACCTGCGATAGATGCAGATAGTTTCTTCTTCTCACTCTTTGAACTCTTTGGAGCCTTTTGATTTTGATATGTCAGTTCCTAGAACTCTCTGAATTGGCCCCTAAGCCTAAGCAGGGTTGACATTCAAAAAGCCTTCCCAAGTGTCTGTCCCCATCAAGCAGATCTGCTTTCTCCATCACTTTTTGTTAGGATTACTAGGTGATTAATTAATATTATTATTATTACTTATTACCTCTTACTTATTACCCAGGAGACGTAAATATAATTACTGATTCAGCTTATTCTGTAGGTGTAGTACAAAGAATTGCCACAGCCCAAATAAAATTTGCAGCCTCCAATATTTATCAGCTCTTTAAGGAACTTCAAGAGCAAGTGAGAAAACATCCAGGCAAGATTTATATCTTGCATGTCCACTCACATAGTGGACTTCCAGGTCCCATTTTTGATGGAAATTCAAAGGCAGATAGCCTTCTAACCATGTTAGCCAGTAGTCCTTTATTTCAGGAAGCACAAGAATCTCATTCTAAATATCATCAGGCTGCTCGAGCTTTACGTTTACAATTTGGAATCACAAGAGAGGAAGCTAGGAGCATAGTAAAAAGCTGTACAGCTTGTCTTCCTTTCCACGCTCCTACACTCCCTCCAGGGAAGAATCCTCGTGGTTTGAGACCCAATGAAATCTGGCAAATGGATGTGACCCATTATAAATCTTTTGGTCGTCTATCTTTTATTCATGTTGTGGTAGACGCCTTTTCAGGATTCACATTTGCAATGCCAGCAGCAAAAGAGACAGCCCGAGTGGTCACTGAATTCCTTATACAAGCTTTTGCAATTATGGGTGTGCCACAAGCAATAAAAACAGACAATGGACCTGCATATACGTCCAAACATTTTACACACTTTTGTGCACAGTATAAGATTTTACATACCACAGGCATACCCTTTAATCCTCAAGGGCAGGCAATAGTAGAGAGAAGAAACAGAGATATTAAGACACTCCTCCAAAAACAAAAGAAAGGGGGAGCCACAGGTAGCCCTAGGGAACTTCTAAATTTAGTTCTCTATACCATTAATTTTCTAATTTTTGACAAAGATGCACTGGCTCCGGCAGACAGGTTTTATAACCCACCAGAAGGGCAGTGTCCAGTGCGAGCATCTCCACTGTCCTTAGATAATCGCCAGGTGATGTGGAGAGATCCAGAAAGTGGTGAATGGAAGGGACCAGATAGGTTAACTGCCTGGGGGAGAGGGTTTGCTTGTATATCTTCAGCAGGAGAAGGAATCAGATGGGTGCCAACGAGTCATATTTGCCTTGTCCATCAGAGAGAGACAGAAAAAGAGAAAAACCTCAAAATAAAGGAGAAGATCTAAGAAACATCTTACACGGAAAGAGCATGGCTAATAAAAAGACTGTTAAAGAACTTTAAAACCAGCAGGAATCATTGGACTTCCTCACACAAGATGAGACTAATGGACAATGGACTTATGGACATTTATAAATTTTCAATTTATGATTATTTGATTATGTTATATACTTCTAGCATGTGTGTTATGTTACTATGTGCTTATTAATTTATGTAATTATCTGTAATACTTCCCATATTGATGGATTTATTTTCAAGGTCATTTATGTAATTATCTGTAATACTTCCCATATTGATGGATTTATGTTTCAAGGTCATGACTGTCCTATGTTCTAAATCAAAAGAAAGGGGGAGATGTTAGGATTACTAGGTGAGAATTCAGGTTGTCTGGACAATTACAAGGTGAGAACTCAGGTTGACTTGATAGAAGGAGCAAGCTCATTGGCTGAAGTGGTTCTTCCCAGAAGCCCTTGCATTATCCCACGCCCATTCTCTGGGAGGATAAAAGAGACAACAGTGGGAAAGTTAGTCGGCCTGGAGAAAGATAAGAGTTGGAGGAGATTCAGAGCCAGGATTCAAGAAGAAGACTCTGCACTACATCTGGCTTGACGCAGCTCTCTGCAGGAAGGGAAGTCACTTCTCCGGACAAGAGTTAACAGCAACTGCCTGGAGACAACGGTTCACTACAGGAAGAAGAATCTGTCTGAGAGATTTGAGTAGACACAGCAGATCTCTTCCCAGAGAGCGATCCGGCAGCTTCTGGAGATGACAGCACGCTACAACTTTTCTCTGAAGCATCTCTACAACCCAGCACAAGGCACACCAAGCCTGTCCCCTCCCCATCCCCATCCTATCTAGCTTCATGCAAAGAAGTGACCAAAAGTATCAGACTGTCAGAATTATGGGGCCATGACCAGACTAAGGGGCCATGTATCTCCCAGATGCCCTGTGTCCCTGGAACCTGATCATGCCTGAAGTTAAGGAAATTCAAACTTGTTAAGGGAGTAACTCTCTCACTGCCTTCAGATTCTAGCTAAAAGTCCATAGTCAACAGGAAGTCTTTCCCCAGAAGCTGGACTTCTAATGTGCAGGGAGATGGGCTGGGGAATAAGGGACCTACCCCTGCTAGGGGAGTGCTAGAGTCCAAATCCAGTGTCATTTCCTGTGTTCCCTGGAGTAAACCACTTAACCTATAAATGTGCTGCATCCCTCTCTTCCCCCTACTCCTCCTCTTCTCTCTCATGAGTTCTTCCATACTGCCATGTGGTTCTACCAAAGAGACCTTCATCTGTGGCTAAGAGGTCACTGAGTCTGTCCTTAGTAAGAGCATACAACTCCCAGGACCTGGGGGGAGGGAAGGGGGGGAAGAAATTCAGTTTCTGAAATAGTTCTAGACTGAAAGAAGCCAGGAATGTTGGAAGTGCAGCAAATTACCAGCAGAAAATCATGTTGAAGATTGCCAGAAAAAGTCTGTTTTAGTGGTAGGGAGGAGGAGGCGGCCAGGCACAGGCAGGGAGGCAGAGCAGGAGGCCAGCTCAGCAGACTTGTGGGGGGAGTTGGAGAAACGTTCTCTACAGGGTGGAGAATCTGCTCGGAGGCAGTGTTGGCCACTCTGCCCTGGTGACAAGCCAGTAGATCAGCAGAAAAGTTATAAAACATCCAACGCAAACACAGAGGGTACAAAGTATACCGCAAAGCCCAGGAGTCTCACAGGGCCTGGCCACACCCACCCAGCACCAGCAGTGGCTCAGCGGGATCCCAGCACAGCCGCTCACTACTGCTTTGTGTCGCCTGTAGAGGAGGCCTGGAAAGCTTTCCTTGCCCTAAAAGCAGATGCCAATATATATATAATTTGTTTATTTATTTATTTTTTAATGAGTAAAAAAGACAAAGCAGGCTCTAACTATAGACAGCTTCTATAGTGAAAGAGAAGAACAGATTTCAAACCCTGAGGAGACTAAAGACAGATTGTCTCCAGATGAAGCTCCAAAAGATGAAATAACCTGGTCCCCATCACATGAGGCTCTCCTAGAAGAAATTAAAAAGTATCTTAAAAGGAAGATAGAAGAAAAATGGGGAAAGAAAAGGAAAACTCTGCAAGAGGGTTTGGAAAGGCATATAACTCATTAAAAGATAGAATAGAAAAAGAAAACAACTCCCCAAAAAACAGAATTTGCGAATTGGAAAAGGTAAAGAACTCCCAAGAAAATAAAATTTGTGAATAGGAAAAAGAAAATAACTCTTTAAAAAAAAATTGTGAAATAGAAAAAAAAATTCCATAGAACAAAACAACTCATTTAAAAACCTCAATTGGAAAAATACAAAAAGTAAAATAAATAAATAAATAAATAAATGAAAATAATTCATTAAAAATCAGAATTGAACAAATGGAAATGAATGACTGTGAGACATCAAGAATCAGTCAAACAAAATCAAAAAAAAAAAAATGAAAAAATAGGGGGAAAATGTTAAATATCTACTTGGGAAAACAACAGACCTGGAAAATAGATCTAGGAGAGATAATCTAAGGTTATTGGACTCCCTGAAAAACATGATGAAAAAAAGTCTAGACACTATTTTTCAGGAAATCAAAGAGAACTGCCCAGATGGTATAGAATCAGAAGGTAAAATAGCCATTAAAAGAATTCACCGATCACCTCCTAAAAGAGACTCCAAAATTAAAACTTCAAGGAATATTGTGGCTAAATTTCAGAACTATTAGACCAAGGGAAAAATATTACAAGCAACCAGAAAAAAAAAAAAACAATTCAAATAATAAGGAGCCACAATAAGCATTACACAGGATCTACCAGCTTCCACATTAAAGTATCGAAGGCCTTGAAATCTGATATTCCGAAAGGCAAAGAAATTTGGAATGCAGCCAAGAATAAACTACTCCACTGAGCATTTTTTCCCAGGGAAGAAGATGGGCATTCAATGAACAGGTGAATTCCATTTATTTCTGATGAAAAAACCAGGGCTAAATAAAAAAAATTGATCTCCAAATGTAGGACTCAAGAGAAGCTTACAAAGGTAAAAAGAACTCTTAAGAACTATACTTCTGTTATGGATAAACATAGACTGTGCATGTATACTTTGATTTTGCTATTACTATTATGATATATTACATAATATTACTTATAATATTATTATTATTATATAAAATGTTATAAAATTATATAAATTATATAAAATAAAATATTTTTAAAATAATATAAAATATAATATAAAAAATAACTAGAGGTGGAAAGGGGATTGTACCAGAAAAGGGAAAAGTGGAGGTAAAAAGAGGGAAACTATATCTCACAAAGATGCAAAGGAAACCTATTGTATTTGAGGGAAAGAAAGCAATCTATACAAATATTGATCATATATTAGGACATAAAGGCCTCAAAATCAAGTGCAGAAAGGCAGAAATAGTAAATGCATTCTTTTCAGATCATGATGTAATAAAAACTACATTCAATAAGAAGCTAAGGGGAAATAGAACAAAAGGTAATTGGAAACTAAACAATCTCATCCTGAAGAATGAAGGAAAGAAACAGCAAATCATAGCCACAATTAATAATTTCATTCAAGGGAATGACAATAATGAGAAGTGGTAATACCAAAGCGGTAATAAGGGAAAATTTTATATCTCTAGAGGCTTATTTGCATAAACAGAGAAAGAGAAGATCAATGAATTGGACTTACAACTAAAAAAGCTAGAAAAAGGGAAAATTTAAAACCCCCAATCAAATGCCAAACTTGAAATTCTAAAAATAAAAGGAGAGATTAATAAAATTGAAAGTAAAAGAAACTATTGAATTAACAAATAAAGCTAAGAGTTGATTTTATGAAAAAAAAATCCAACAAAATTGATAAACCTTTGGTAAATTTGATTAGAAAAAGAAAAGAGGGAAATCAAATTATTAGTCTTAAAAATTAAAAGGGAGAACTTTTCACTAAGTAAGACAAAATTAGAGCTATAATCAGGAGTTACTTTGCCCAACTTTATGCCAATAAATTTGATAACCTAAATGAAATGGAGGAACACCTACACAAATATACGTTGTCCAGATTTACACATGAGAAAGTAAATAGCTTAAATAGTCCCATTTTAGAAAAAGAAATAGTACAAGCTATTAATTAATTCCCTAAGAAAAAATCCCCAGCACCAGATGGATTTACATGTGAATTCTACATTTCAACATTTAAAGAACAATTAACTCCAATACTATATAAATTATTTGAAAAAATAGTGAATGAAGGACTCCTACCAAATTCCTTTTATGATACAGACATGGTACTGCTACCTAAATGAGGTAGGACAAAAACGGAGAATGAAAATTATAGACCAATCTCTTTAATGAATATTGATGCAAAAATCTTAAATAAAATATTAACAAAGAGATTACAGATAAGCATCCCCAGGATAATACACCATGACCAAATAGGATTTATACCAGGAAGGCAGGGCTGGTTCAACATTAGGAAAACTATTAGCATAATTGACTATATCAATAACCAAATTAACAAAAAACATATAATCATCTCAGTAAATGCAGAAAAAAGCATTTGATAAAATTCAACACCATTCCTACTAAAAAACAGTAGAGAGTGTAGGAATAAATGGACTCTTTCTTAAAATAGTCAATAGCATCTATCTAAAATCATCAGCAAGCATCATGTAATGGGAGTAAATTAGAACCATTCCCAATAAGATCAGGGGTGAAACAAAGTTGCCCACTATCACCATTACTATTCAATATTGTATTAGAAATGCTAGCTTTAGGGGCAGCTAGGTGACATAGTGGATAGAGCACCAGCCTTGAATTCAGGAGGACCTGGTTCAAATTTGGTCTCAGACACTTAACACTTCCTAGCTGTGTGACCCTGAGTGAGTCACTAAACCCCAACCTCAGGAAAAAAAAAAAAAAGAAAAAAGAAAAAAAAAAAGAAAAGAAAAGAAAAGAAAAGAAATGCTAGCTTTGGTGTTAGGTTCTTATTAAGTGCTAAGTCAGTACTTAACAATTCTCTAGTTCTGGCCTTTACTGGGAGTTTTACTTGTGAACTCTTGGGGGAGGAGCTTGCATGCTTAGGAGGAGCAAGTTCATTGGTTGAAGTAATTTTTCCCAGAAGCCCTTGCATTATCCCATGCCCATTCTCTGGGAGGATAAAAGAGGGCAGCACTCAAGAGGTAGAGTCTCTGGTCTGGGCCAGACTTAAGGCGGCTCTCTGAAGGAAGAAGTCTCTCCTCTAGACCAGAGAGCGATCGGCAGCTTCTGGAGACAACAAATCATCCATGTCTAGTGGAAAGAGAAAATAGCAATGATCCAGAATGCAGTGGATGACGTTAGTACCACTGGTACTTAAACCAAGTTCTAAGTTCTCCATAGTGCCTACTTCAGCAGCTTTTTTGACTGTTGGACAAATTGTTCTCATCCTCTTACCCCATCACTTTGGCAATAAGAGAACAAAAAGAGATTAAAGGAATTAGAGTAGGTAATGAGGAAACCAAATTATCACTCTTTGTAAATGATATGATGGTATACTTAGAGAACCCCAGAGAATCAACTAAAAGGCTATTAGAAATAATCCACAACTTTAGCAAACTTGCAGGATACAAAATAAATCCACATAAATCATCAGCATTTTTATACATCACTAACAAAAAACAACAGCAAGAGATACAAAGAGAAATTCCATTTAAAATAATTGTCAATAGGATAAAATATTAGGGAATCTATTTGCCAAGGGAAAGTCAGGAACTATATGATGAGCAAAACTACAAAACACTTTCCACACAAATAAAGTCAGATCTAAAGAATTGGAAAAATATTAAGTGCTCTTAGATAGGTCAAGTAAATATAATAAAGGCGACAATACTACCTAAACGAATCTATTTATTTAGTGCTTTATCAAACTCCCAAGATACTATTTTAACAAATTAGAAAAAATAACAAAATTCATCTGAAAGAACAAAAGGTCAAGAATTTCAAGGGAATGAATGGGAAAAAAAATTAAATGAAGGTGGCCTAGCTGTACCAGATCTAAAATTATATTATAAAGCAGTGCTCATCAAAACCATTTGGTACTGGCTAAGAAATAGACTAATTGATCAGTGGAATAGGTTAGGCTCACAGGACAAAATAGTCAATAACTATAGCAATTTAATATTTGACAAACCCAAAAACCCCAGATTTGGGCATAAGAATTCACTATTTGACAAAAATTGCTGGGAAAATTGGAAACTAGTATGGCAGAAACTAGGCATTGACCTGCACTTAACACAGTATACCAAGATAAGGTCAAAATGAGTTCATAATCTAGACAAAAAGAATGATATTATAATCAGAAGAACTTGGGATAGTTTACCTCTCAGATTTGTGGAGGAGGAAGGAATTTTTGACCAAAGAAGAACTAGAGATCATTATTGATCACAAAAAAAGATAATTTTGATTATATTAAGTTAAAAAGGTTTTGTACAAACAAAACTAATGCAGACAAGATTAGAAAGGAAGCAATAAACTGGGAAAATATTTTTATATTCAAAGGTTCTGATAAAGGCCTCATTTCCAAATTATATAGAGAATTGACTCAAATTTATAAAAAAAAAAAAAAAAAAAAATCAAGCCATTCTCCAATTGATAAATCGTCAAAGGATAGGAACAGACAAATTTCAGAAGAAGAAATGGAAACTTTTGGAGGGGATGTGAGAAAACGGGGACATTAATACATTGTTGATGGAATTGTGAATGCATCCAACTATTGTGGAGAGCAGTTTGGAACTGTGCTCAAAAAGTTATCAAACCGTGCATACCCTTTTATCCAGCAGTATTACTACTTGGCTTATATCCCAAAGAGATCTTAAAGAAGGGAAAGGGACCTGTATGTGCAAGAATGTTTGTGGCGCCCTCTTTGTAGTGGGCAGAAACTGGAAACTGAGTGGATGCCCATCAGCTGCGGAATGGCTGAATGCATTATGGTGTATGACTGTTATGGAATATTGTTGTTCTGTAAAAAACGACCAGCAGGATGATTTCAGAGGGGTTGGAGAGTCTTACATGAACTGATGCTGAGTGAAATGAGCAGAACCAGATCATCATTATACACAGAAATAACAAGACTATATCATGATCAATTCTGATGCATGGGGCTCTCTTCAACAATGAGATGATTCAAACCAGTTCCAATTGTTCAATAAGGAAGAGAGCTATCTATACCCAGACAGAGAACCATGGGAACAGAATGTGGAACACAACACAGCATTACTCTGTTATTATTTGCTTGCATTTTGTTTTCTCAGTTTTCTTCCTTCTTGATCTGATTTTTCTTGTGCAGCAAGATAACGGTATAAATATGTATATATTGGATTTAACATATTTAACATGTATTGGACTACCTGCCAGCTAGGGGAGGGGGTGGAGGGGAGGAAGGGAAAATTTGGAACAAAAGGTTTTGCAAGGGTCAATGTTGGAAAAATTACCCATGCATATGCTTTGTAAATAAAAAGCTTTCATTTTAAAGAATGCTAATTACCTGTTATTTTCCCATTTTTGTTTTAAAGTAACCTAGGCGTGAAGAGGTATCCTCACTGAGGTTGGACACACTCAACTCCGGAAGCTGATCATCTCCTCTTACACCTGGGTTGACTTTTTGGTCTCATTTCTCTCCCTTCGATAGCTCCTATAGCAATACTTTCACCTCACTATTCTCCAGGGACACCTTAGGGGGCTGGGAGTGCCCCAAGGAGTCTGGGTGTCTTTACTGCTATCAGTTTGACCTGCCTTTCCATTGTTCTTTCCTCTAAGTGTCCTTGTTATGTTATCAAAATCATTTGCTTTCAAAGCTGTCCTTCAGCGGGCTGCCTCACATGCAAATATCAAAGTCCGGTGAGAGTCCCTGTGGCATGTAACAGTGCAGATAACTTACCTGTTGTGATACGGGAGCCACCTGCCAGCGGCTGCTGGAGATCTAACTCAGATCTGTAGAATGGAGCTCTTCATGTGAGAGGATGATGATGATACAAGGAGACTGAGAGGCCTTTTCATTCTCTGACCTCTCTCCTCTTCCTTCTGCCTCCATTTTATTTCATTTCCAATTCACAAGGAACACCTGCATCGGCAAAAGCTGCATTGCAGCTCCTTGCAAAGGAGTTAAGTGTTAAGATCCACAGCTTCCGAGGCTCTCCGAGAATTGACCTGCCCCTTCACGTTTGGATTCTGAGTATCAAGGGAAGGATACAACTGGAAGAAATTTTTTTTTTTTTTTTTTTTTTTTTGAGGCTGGGGTTAAGTGACTTGCCCAGGGTCCCACAGCTAGGAAGTGTTAAGTGTCTGAAACCAGATTTGAACTCGGGTCCTTCTGAATTCAAGGCTCTATCCGCTGCGCCACCTAGCTGCCCCACAAAGAAATATTCTTGTTGATAGTTGGGTTGTATTGGGGAAACTACTGCCAGCTGAATCAATTAGCTTTTCCAAAGGGATATTTTCTTTGAAGTCAGACAAGAACAGAAATACTTAAGTGTTTCTAGGGCTGCCCTCTTCCCTACTGCCTCAGCCCCTGGAGAGAAGATTCCGACATCATATGATTCCTACATAGTCTTGGTCCTACCAAAGTCACATGCACTATGACTACTGTTAAGCCTGGGTCTCGGAAATTGTTTCTTGGGGTCTTGAAGCTAGACCATGAAATCTGACCCCTGCTCCTAGCCCTCAGGGAGCTCCCGCTCCCAAACTAGTTATACTACAACCATGACGATGTCCAAGCTCCTTCCAAAACAGGAAATAAAACCCTTTAGTCATCATCACACTTCTACAGTTTTCCTAGCCTCTCCCACTTTTTCATGAGCTCCCTCACTTCCAACGTCATTTTATTTCTTTTCTCTCTAAACTCCAGTGTCACCTCTTACAAGAAGCCCTCATTGGAGAATCCCTTCAGTTGTTGGAACAATCAACATTTCAAACTGTATGGTGTTTACTTTGTAAAGTTCACATTTATTTCACTGTGTAAAGTTTTTTCTCCCACTCCAATTCCTTGAGTGTGATGGAGATGATTTTACCCCTATCATTTATTCCCATAGCTTGACAGATAAGTACTTAATAACTGCTTTTTGAGTGGAAAAAAAATTTAAATGAATCAGGATGTTGTGGATATGGGAAAGAGGAGCTGATACCACAAAATTAAATTCATTATATTTTAATGGACAAGAAATGGCTGAAATGGTGTGGGACTGATGAAAATCAACTGTGTGCTTTCTGACCATCAGTTTGTTGAAGTAATGTTCAAAGTCAATTTCAAATTATAAAAAATAAAAATGAGATATGGTGTACAGATAAGTCTAACCTGACACATTTAAACAAGGAGTTGACACCCCAGAGTGGGAAATGGATAAATGAATTGTTATAAACACAGACTATTAACATTTCCTAAGGATGGCCAAATAATGTAAATCCACTGCCTCCCCCACACACACACACAGCTTAGGAGCTACCTCAGCATACAAATGTTTGATCTCCTTGCCAAGTATAGAAATATGGCAGCTAAAGGTAACACTGATCTAGAATACAGGCTTTTGTACAATCTTACCAAGAAAGATGGTGATGGAACAATAGGAACAGCTCGTTTCATAAAACTGAGAAGCAAGGAAGGGGGGAGGGTAATTCCCAAAACGTTTGGCGAGAGGCCTGAGCAAATCAGATTATCTTAAGAATAATGTTTAGGAAGAAGTTAAAAAGAGGATAATGTGCAGATGAAAAATGGAAACGTGTCTCTAATAAATGGGTTTTAACAGTGGTAGGAGAGCCACACTTTGGGGTGTACCACATGAAGGAGAATGGTGCTACCCTAACAAAACCGGGAAGAGCAGCAGAGTCCGATCCAGTCCATTCTGGACTGTAGGTCAGTAGTGTCAACAGCTGGGAAGAAGTGGAAAGATCCCTTCTCAAGCTACATGAAAGAGGGGCCCCAAAAGTTTGGAAGGAAACCTCCTCGCCCTTCCAGTGGCGAGCCCACAGCACCACTGCTGACTGGATACTCTTGATGAATGTGTGGGAAGGGAATAATCATCAAATTCTACGACCACTTCTTCACAGTCACAATTGGCAAGTGCTGGTGTCCACAAGGTCCCCAAGAACGCTGTTGTGGTGGTAATCATCAAGCTGACTGGCGGGCAAAGCTGCGCCTCAGTGGCCTGGGTCACCCCCAAGTACCCAAGCCTGGTGAGAGCCCTGCGGGACCGAGGAGGTAACTTTATCCCAGCAATTTCAGATTCTTGGTACCAAGGGAGGGGTGCAAGGGGGAAATCTTGTCGGTGCTGGGACTTGCACTTGGAAAACGATTCCGAGCTTTGAGTGACTTCATCTGCCCCGGCTTAAAGGAGCTCCCTGAGCCCAGCGCCGAAGTGCTTCAGAACCAAATGCATCTAACGTGAACACCTGGACCTGGGGAGGGACCCCACGCATTAAACTCAGGAGGTCAGGCCGCCCTGGCCTGAAGAAGCCCGGGGGGGGGGGGGCTGCCAGAGAAAGCATCCAAGGGGGGGGGGTGTGATTTAAAGTTGTTCTGCCTCGTTCCCGGGGACCAGGGGCCGTTTCCCGGCGGACACATGAGAATGTGGGGGACAAGGCTGGGGGCAGGAGGCTTTCTCCAAGTGTCTGAAAGGCTTTCCCTGGAAGGCGGGATGAAGACAAATGCTCGTTTTACTTCTTCTCCCATCTTCCCAGTCCCGCTAGAAGCAGGAGAAGGGGAGGCGGGAGCAGGAAGGCACGTGGCCCCGCCCCCTCTCTCCGAGCACACGGAGCGGCGATTTCGTCCCGGCCGCTCTCTGGGCGAAGTCCGCGAGGCCGGGGGCGCCCGGGGGGCCCAGGAGCTCCGGCAGAGCGGCACCGAGGGGCGGCTTTCCCTCCGAAGGAATAAACTAACACCCTTAAAAGGGGAGCTCCGCGCGGCCGAGCCAGCCAGGAGTCGAACCTGGAATCTCCTGATCCGTAGTCAGGCGCGTTCTCCATTGCGCCACTGGCCCCGCACGGCGTCCGCTCTGCGCCGGGGGCTCCTGGCCCTGCGCTCCGGCCTTCGGGCTCAGCGCTCCGCGGCCCCGCCTCAGACCCCGCCTCAGACCCCGCCTCAGACCCCGCCTCAGACCCCCGCACCCGAGCCCTGCGCTCCGGCCTTCGGGCTCAGCGCTCTGCGGCCCCGCCTCAGACCCCGCCTCAGACCCCCGCCTCAGACCCCGCCTCAGACCCCGCACCCCGGCTCTGGTCCCGCTCTCGGGCTCTAGGGGCCGGTTTCGGGCCAAGGCAGGATCCCCGCAGGGATGGGCCCCGCGCGCCCTCCCTCGGAGCGCAGCCCGAACCGGCTCGTGCCCCGGGCCCAGGCTCCCCGAGGGACTCCCCAGCAACGCGCCGCCCTGAAGCCCCCCAAGCCCCGCCAGCTGCGGGGCCCGGCTAGAGGAGGCACCAGGGCCCGCCAGGTCACCCCGCCACCCCCTCGACCCCAGAGCAGGGAGGGCCGCGGGGGCCCTGGCTGGGAGGTGGGGCGATCGACGCTGAGCTGGGGGTGCCGAGGGTCCCACACATCCTCGCCTCTCCTCGGGGCTCTGTCTTTTTCTCGGCCTCTCTTCCTCTGTTTCTATGGCTGCGTCTCCGGTATAAGCTGGTAGTGATCCCTCAACCCCATTCCCGGCATTTATTAAGCGCCCACTGTGTGTCAAGTCAGGGGGAGCGGGGGAGCGAGGCTGAACCTCCGGCAGTTTCCATTCTGTGTGCGGAGCCCCCAGCGTCGAGAGAAGGACGTCCCCGTGAATGCGGGAGGCGGGCAGCCGCAGCTGCGGGGCGGGAGCTCCGACTCGGGGGCTCGAGGAAGACGCAGGCTCGGGAGGCCTCGGTCTAGAGAGAGGACCTGGGAGAGCAACTGAACGTCAGCCGTCAGGATGGCCGAGGGGTCTAAGGCGCCAGACTCAAGCGAGAGCTTGCTTCGCGCGGCGGAGTGTTCTGGTCTCCGTATGGAGGCGTGGGTTCGAATCCCACTCCTGACAGGTATCGGTTTTTTTTTTGACTCAGCTGGCCTCCCTCCGTGTGCAAGATCAGCAGTTTGGCCGGAGATCCTCTGCAGTACACTCGGCCTATCCAGCCCCACAAGCGGGGTCTCCCAGCGCCGGAGCCGGAAGGGCAGCCCCCAGGGTCCTAGGGTGTGGCATGTTACCCAGCGGGCACTGGGCTTTACCTTTCTGCATCCCTCTTTGGGCCGCGCGAACTCTGATGTCATCCAACGGACATCCAATGGACGGTTGGCACCTCCGTTGCCATGGGGACGATCAAAGGTACCCCTGGAAACTCAAACCCAGTTGGCTTACGTGTCGGATTCTGGATCGAATGTGGACACCTACTGGCCATTGTAGGGACTAGGGGCTAAAGCAGATAGTCCTCACAACCCATCGCTATGAGTGATTGGGAATAGGGAAGTTGCGGGGAGGGCAGTCGTGGGTGACGTGGGCGCTGTAGCCCAGCAAGAAATGTGGAGTTCATTAGTTTAGTTTTGTTTTGTTTTAGGGAACCAGCCCGTTGTCTCCATCTCCCATTACAGGAAGGAAGGAAGGAAGGAAGGAAGGAAGGAAGGAAGGAAGGAAGGAAGGAAGGAAGGAAGGAAGGAAGGAAGGAAGGAAGGAAGGAAGGAAGGAAGGAAGGAAGGAAGGAAGGAAGGAAGGAAGGAAGGAAGGAAGGAAGGAAGGAAGGAAGGAAGGAAGGAAGGAAGGAAGGAAGGAAGGAAGGAAGGAAGGAAGGAAGGAAGGAAGGAAGGAAGGAAGGGAGGGAGGGAGGGAGGGAGGGAGGGAGGGAGGGAGGGAGGGAGGGAGGGAGGGAGGGAGGGAGGGAGGGAGGGAGGGAGGGAGGGAGGGAGGGAGGGAGGGAGGGAGGGAGGGAGGGAGGGAGGGAGGGAGGAAGGGAGGGAGGGAATTCCTCCCAGTTCCTACCCCTAATTTGCATACATTCTCTTTCTCTGTATGAGTCTCTCTCCCTACCCACCTAAAAAAAAACCACCTTCAAATAGGGTCCTTCTATGAACCATGCTGACATCATGGTTCTTTAAGGACACTTGAAGGTATCTACCCATCCTCATGGGAATACAACGCTCTCTCTTTGTACAATTCTTTCCAATTGCGTGCTTGTTCTTTTTAATCCTGTTTGTATTTCAGAGTTTCTTTGGATTTTATCTATAATGTTCCTTTGAATTTTCATGTTGTTTCTTTTTTCATTTCTTTTAATATATTTTATTTATTTTCAAAAATATTTCCCAATTACATATATTCCATATAGTCTTTTAGAACATATAGGTTCTTTTCCTTTTTCTCAATCACTTTGGGAAACAAATCTAACAATGATATTGCTGAGTCAAAAGATATACACAGTTTTATAACTCTGGGAATAATTCCAGATTTCTCTCTAAAATGGTTGAATCAGTTCACAGTTCCACAAACACTTTATTAATATTTCAATTTTCCCATATTCTCTCCAACTTTCTACTTCCATATTCAATAATTTTAATCAATCTGATAATTTGCATTTTTCTCATCACTAATTAATTTTTTTAGTTTCTTTTTAATACACATTGCTTTATGAATTATGTTCAGAGAAAAAAATCAGAACAAAAGGAAAAAGCCATGGGGAGGTGCTGAGTGAAACGAGCAGAACCAGAAGATCATTATACACTTCAACAATGATACTGTATGAGGATGTATGCTGATGGAAGTGGATTTCTTCAACATAGAGAAGAGCTAATCCAACTCCAATTGATTAATGATGGACAGAACCAGCTACATCCAGAAAAGGAACACTGGGAAATGAATGTAAACTGTTATTTTTACCTTCTGAATCCAATTCTTCCTGTGCAACAAAAAATTCGGTTCTACACACATATATTGTATCTAAATTATACTGTAATATATTTAACATATATAAGACTGCTTGCCATCTGGGGGAGGGGGTTGGGGGAGGAAGGGAAAAAATCTGAATAGAAGTAAGTGCAAGGGATAATGTTGTAAAAAATTACCCATGCATATGTACTGTCAAAAATGTTTTAATTATAAAATAAAATAAAAAATTAAAAAAAAAAAAAAAACCATGGGGAGGGATTAAAAAAAAAAAAGAAAGAAAAAAGAAGTAAACATACCATATTCACATTCAGTCTCTAGTTCTTTTTCTGGATGCAGATGGCATTTTTGATCCAAAGTCTATTGAGATTGCTTTTACTGACCTACCTATTGAGAACTTAGTCTTTCACAGTTGATCATCACCCATTCTTCTGTTACTGTGTACAATGTATTACCGGTTCTACTTGTTTGTCTCAGCATCAGTTCATATAAATCTTTCCAGGTCTTTCTATAATCAGCTTATTCATTTTTTATAGAATAATATAGGTTTTTTAATAAGACCATATGTGTTTGATTTCTTCTTCCAAAAACTTCCTGTTCAGACTCTTTGCCCACTTATCGATGGAAGAATGACTCACTTTGATAAATCTTAGTTCATTATAATTCAAAATATATACAAATTATTATCTATGAAACCAGCTGTAATTTCTTCTCTCAATTTTTATTTTGCTTCTTCTTTTAGCGACAATAGTTTTATTTGTACAAAACCTTTTTTAATTTAATGTGTTCAAAATTATCCATTTTACATCTCACACTACTCTGTCTCTTGTTTATTCATAAAATCTTCATCTATCCATACATTTTAATGGCTCTATCCATACAGGAGCAATGTATATTTAAATCTGATTTTATTTGTATAAAAAAGTGTTTTATAATTATGATCATATAGTTCCTGGATTTGTCTTAAATATATTCACAGGTATTTTATGGTGCCTGTGGTTATTTTAAATGATATTTTTCTTATTTCCTCTTCTTGCAGGATTTTGTTCATGATAAATAGAAATGCTGATGATTTCTACTGGTTTATTTTACATCATGCCACTTTGCTAAAATAATTGTTTCAACTAGCTTTTTACTTGAATGTCTAATACTACATTGTGATTAGGAAATGATGCATTTAATATTTATGTTTTTCTGCATTTAATTATGAAGTTTTTAATAGCCTTATATATATTTTAGTAAAGGGCTACATATTGCTTTTTTCTCAAGAAGGTATATTCCTTTCTATTCCTAATCACTTCTCTCCATATAGCTATCACATCTATCTTATCAAAGAATCAGTTAATAGCCTTGACTAATTCTTTGTGTTAGATTTTATCTATTTCTGAGAGATGGTTGAAACTTCCCACTATTATAGCTTTTTTATCTATTTCCACCTGTAATTTATGTTTTCCTTTATAAATTTGGATACTATGGTATCTGGTCCATACATGTATTGATAATATTAGTAATATAGTTTCTGAAATCATAATTTCTATTCATTTTTTTAAACATTAACTGAAACATGATAAATTCTACTTCAGTTCTTTATTCCTACTCTTTATATTTGTCTCATTTTAAAATATGTTTCTTATAAACAAAATATTGTTGGTTTCTGGGTTTTGATCCATTCTGCTGTTTCTGTTTTATGGGTGTGTTCATCTCATTCATTTTCAAACTTATGACTATTTGTGTATTTCCCTCCATGCCATTTTTTCCCACTATTTATTCTTCTTTTCTTACGTATCTTCTCAGAAGCCTAAGTTCGTTGTGACTACTGCCTTTCTAGTCTATATACTCTTCTGAGAATTCTTCCCTTATCCTATCCCTTTGCCCTCCTATTTCTCTATAAGTGTATTATTTTTATATCCAACTCAAGGTATATGTTATTCACTCTTTGACCCAGTTCTGATGGGAATAAAATTCCCACCTTGTCTGCCCTTCATCCCTTCCTTCCCTTCACTACAGTTCTTTCATTTATTCCTCCTTTTAATGAGATAATTTGCTCCATTTTACTTCTCTGGACCCAATTTTATTTTTTAGAATATCATACTCATAATCCCACCCATTCAAATTCAAGCCATCTTTTTATGTATGTCCGTGCACCCTTCTGCCTTGGAACTATGCTAATAATGATACTTGAGTTACAAATAATTTTTCCCTTATAAGAAGTAAACAATTCAACCTAATTAAATCCTTTCTAGTTCTTCATACTTACTTTTTTTTTGTTTCTCCTGATTCTTGTAGGTCAAACTTTCTGTTCAATTATAGTTTTTTTTCCCTCAAGAATACCTGAAAGTGATTAAATTTATTAAGTATGAATTTTTTACTCTGCAGGATTACACTCAGCTGGGTAGATTTTCCTGATTGCAAACCCAGCTCCTTTGTTCTTTGGAATTATTCCATACCCGTTAGTCTTTTATTGTAAGAACTGTTAAATCCTGTGTCAAACTGTCACTCCACAACATTTAACTTATTTCTTTCTAGTTGCTTGTCATGTTTTCTCCTTGGAAAAAATATTGAGCCTTGAAACTTAAGTATGATGTTCCTGGGTGAGTTTTAATTTTGGGATCTCTTTCAGACCATGATCCATGAATTTTGTCATGTCTATTTTTCTCTCTAATTCTAAAATCATAGAGCAGTTTGCCTTAATAATTTCTTGAAGTATGATGTCATTCTTTTGATTTTTTTTTTGGTGTCTTGTGAAGGCATTCGCTTTCCCTTGACCAGTTGTTTTCTTCAGTAAGTTTTTGGATCTCCTTTTCAAAGTGATGGCTTTTTTTTGTTGACTTTCTTGTGCTACCAATTTCATTCCCCAATATTTCCTCAATGCCTCTTACTTGATTTTTAAAGTCCTATTTAAATTCTTCTAAAAGTTCTTTTTAGACTTGTAACCATTTTACATTTTTCTTTAAAGCTTTACAAGTAGTAGTTTTGACTTTGTTTTTCCTGAGCTGATCCCTGATCTTCTCTTTCACCACTTTCTCGGTTATTTGCTCTTTTTAAAAAGTTTCTTTCTTGACTGCTTGCTTTATCAGTTCTACTCAGTGCATGGGGAATAGTGTCTCAGGCTTCAGGGTTTTTCTGCTGTTGTTTGTAGGATTCTATCTGAAGGGCTTTGCCATTTTGCTTCTTCCATGTGTGAAGATCCCTGGCCAAGTGTGGCTGCTCCCCCTCACACCTCCACCCTGAGGCCCAGGGCTCCCAGTGCCGCCCGCAATCCCTCGGGCAGCTGCAAGTCTCTCCGGGCCTTGTGGACTCTGCTCTTCTTGGAGTGCTCCCAGGCGCAGAGCCCGGACAACTCTGGACAGCCGCCCCCAAGGCGCTCTCAGGCTGCGGCCAGAGCCAGACACCTCCGGGAGGTCAGGCCTTTTCTAAAGCTTCCCAAGTCGTCTCGGGCCGGGCCACTGCTCTCCCCCGGAATTCACCTGGAGGCATGAAGTTACGTGGGGTCGGGCACGTGGGGGAGCCAGGCAGTCTGCCACCTTCCCACCGCCGCCGGCCCTGAGCTTACTTTCAGTAGATTACGATTTTTTTAACTGTTGGAGTCCTTCTTTTCTCACTTTGCTTTTGGTTCTGAGAGACTGGGAAGTTTTCTCCCATGATTTCTTGCCATCCAGGCTTTTTTTGCTCATGGCTTTCAGGGAGTCCGCCCATATTCCTCTTACTCTTGGAGACGCCATTTGTGGGTTTGCCGTCTCCTTGGTCTCCAACTCATTTTACAGATAAGGAAACTGAGGCAGACTCGTCCAGGGTCACACAGCTAGGCTATGCCTGAGGCCGGGTTTGAATTCAGGAAAGCTCACCTCCGGACTCGGGGCCCTAGGGGCCCTTCTGGCGGCTCTCGGTGGTCCGGGGAACTTTGTCCAGCTTTTGGCCCGGGTGATATTCCCTGAGGTCTCTTGGGGTCATTAACTTCTTGGGCCCATTCGCATTGTCTGGGCTTGGGTGAGCTTTAACTTCTGTGCCGATGGTTCATTCTCGGTGGTTCTAGGCATTCTAATCTGGCTTTGCGTGGCAGCCGTGCCTCGGGAAAGTCTCAAACCCAGCCTTGGGCCCGCTACAGGGCCTCTGGCTAGCTGCGTGACTCTGCCGCGTCTCCCCGTCCGAAAATGGGAACGACGCACACCTCCCAAAGCGTCGGAAGGCTCCACCAGACCGTTTAAAGCCCTAGTGCAGGGCCTGCGCGTGGGAGGCGCTTCCCAAACGCTGGTTTCCTCCTCCTCGGTATCCAGCAAGCCCTGGATAAATACCTTGATTAGTGTCTGAATTTGTATTTTTAAATATTTTACTTGTTGGGCCTTTGCATTTTACTGTGTGCAGTCCTGGGCACTGGAACGGAGAGGTCAAGGGAAATTAACGAGCACGACAAAAGGGCAAAACGGGGCAGCTCCAGGGATGGAGCACCAGCCTGAGGTTGGGAGGACCGAGTTCAAAGGAGGACACTTAGCACCTCCTAGCGGGGTGATCCCGGAGTGCTTCAGCAAAAACAACCAAACAAAAGTGGCGGGGACTTAACCGAGGCCGACGAGCCCGAGCCCCGCCCAGCGCCTGACCGCCGCGCGCCGCGCCACAGCCGGGGGGCAGCGGGGGCGCGCGCTCGGGGGAGGGCTGCGGCCCCCGAGGCCCGGGGGCTTCGGGACTGGGCGCCCCCGGGGAGGAAGCCCGGACCACAGCCAGCCCTCCTCTTTAGCCGCCCCCCACCGAATGCGCTTTGGGCATGCGCGTCGCCTCCCGAGCTGGCAGGAAATGGAGCAGAAGCACCGTCCTTTAGAGACGAGAGCCTACCTCGGGCGCGGAGCCGCCGCACTCTTCCACGGTGCCCGCGCGCGCTCCGCCCCGCTCCAGCCCCTCCCCCTCCCCCTCCCCACGAGCTGGACCTCCAGCGCCACCTGGAGCCGAGACTCGGGAGCCCACGGGAAGCGGGCCCGAGGGTCCCATCAGGCACCCGCATTAGAAAACGCTTCTGAGGACCGACGGGAATTGAGGCTGGGGGGGCCGAAACGGGGGAGGGGAAGGAGGAGGGCCGCAGTGCCCCCAGAGGAGGGGGGTGCGCATGGGCCGGGGGCGGGCAGGGAGAAGCCGCCTCAGGGACCGGGGAGCGCGCTGCGGGGCACGCGCAGGAGGACCGCGGACCGGAGGGTCCGGACGGGCGGGACAGGCAGGTGGGGGGGGTACCGGAGAGGAGGGCTGATGTCCCGCTCCCATCCGGGCCAAAAACACAACCTGTCAGGAGTGGGATTCGAACCCACGCCTCCATACGGAGACCAGAACACTCCGCCGCGCGAAGCAAGCTCTCGCTTGAGTCTGGCGCCTTAGACCCCTCGGCCATCCTGACAGCTGCTGCTCCGCTCCTCCCAGCGTCTCCTTCTAGATGCAGGCAGCGGGAGCGCGCCTCCCTTCTCCTTCCCCGACCCTGCGCCGCCTCGGCTCCCGGCGCCATCCACGTCCCAAGCCGCCGCTGGCCGTCTCCCGCGGGGGGTCCCTCTTCCCCAACCCCCAGTACTTATTAGGCGCCTACTGTGTGCCACGTCAGCAGGCGGGGGTTGCAGGAAGCAGTTTCTATTCTGCGGCGTGAGGAGGACTTTCTGAATGGGACGAGGAGCAGAACGGGGGCAGCCACGGCCCCCGCGCCCCTCCCTGCTCTGGGGTCGAGGGGGTGGCGGGGTGACCTGGCGGGCCCTGGTGCCTCCTCTAGCCGGGCCCCGCAGCTGGCGGGGCTTGGGGGGCTGCAGGGCGGCGCGTTGCTGGGGAGTCCCTCGGGGAGCCTGGGCCCGGGGCACGAGCCGGTTCGGGCTGCGCTCCGAGGGAGGGCGCGCGGGGCCCATCCCTGCGGGGATCCTGCCTTGGTCCGGAACCGGCCCCTAGAGCCCGAGAGCGGGACCAGAGCTCGGGCCGGGCGCAGGGCCCGGGTGCGGGGGTCTGAGGCGGGGTCTGAGGCGGGGTCTGAGGCGGGGTCTGAGGCGGGGCCGCGGAGCGCTGAGCCCGAAGGCCGGAGCGCAGGGCCAGGAGCCCCCGGCGCAGAGCGGACGCCGTGCGGGGCCAGTGGCGCAATGGAGAACGCGTCTGACTACGGATCAGGAGATTCCAGGTTCGACTCCTGGCTGGCTCGGCCGCGCGGAGCTCCCCTTTTAAAGGTGTTAGTCTATTCCTTCGGAGGGAAAGCCGCCCCTCGGTGCCGCTCTGCCGGAGCTCCTGCTCCCCGCCGGGCCTGGGCCCCCCGGGCGCCCCCGGCCTCGCGGACTTCGCCCAGAGAGCGGCCGGGACGAAATCGCCGCTCCGTGTGCTCGGAGAGAGGGGGCGGGGCCACGTGCCTTCCTGCTCCCGCCTCCCCTTCTCCTGCTTCTAGCGGGACTGGGAAGATGGGAGAAGAAGTAAAGAGCATTTGTCTTCATCCCGCCTTCCAGGGAAAGCCTTTCAGACACTAGGAGAAAGCCTCCTGCCCCCAGCCTTGCCCCCCACATTCTCATGAGTCCGCCGGAAATGATTCCCAAAGCCAGAGGGCGACTACCCGGCTGGCGGTGACCTCCGAGCCCGCGGTCCGCCCAGGACCAGGGCGCCGAACCGCTCTTCTGGGAAGGAGCCTCGCGGTCTGGGCGAGAGCCCTGCGGGTGAAAGCGCAGCCCCCGGGCTCTGGAAGGACGACGAGCTTGCCTCCCCCCGGGGTCTCGACCGCTGTCCCCGCCCGAAGGAGCGGAGACTGCGTCTGTGTGCACAGAGATTGGAGAGACCAGGACCGTGGCTCAGTTCTCTGAAGGCGGAATTGAGCAGGGATAAATGGCGTCCTGCACTTGGCTCAGCAACGCAGTCCAGAAGGGCAGCGTCCCAGCCGGACAGCGCTCCGTGGGGAGAGGACCGGCGTCTCAGGGAGCAGTTACTCCGACTTTTACAATGACGAACGTTGGAGGGGCTGGGGGGAAACTGGGACCCTGGTGCGCCGTTGGTGGCCTTGAGAACGGGGCCAGCCGTTGTGGAGAGCAATGTGGGCCCAAAAGTTCTCAAACCCGGAGAGGTGCTGACGAAGTGCCCAGTTGGCCCTTAACAATTCTCTAGGCAGAATTCACACCTTTAGTTCAAACCTTTGAGGGAGTTTTCACCTTGAAGGAATAACCCTTTAAAGGGGGTTTACACCTTTAGACTCCTTTAAAAGGAGCAAGTTCATTGGCTGTAGGAGTTCCCACAAGCGCCATGAGCCCGTTCTCTGGGAGGATAAAAAGAGGCAACATTGAGCCTGGAGAGCACCTCTGGATGAGAATCCTCCTCTGGGAGGAGGTCTCTTTTCTGTATAATTTGTTCCTCTGTGAGCAGGTTTCTTGGGAAGCTTTTGGAGCCGTCCCCTCCAAAAGTGTGGGATTGCTGCACTTGCGAAACCACGGGACGTCTTCTCTTTCTCTCAGTCCAGACTGCCGGCCCCACTCAATGACTGCTTGCTGGCCGACGGCCCTCCTCTTTTAATCTCCCAGAGAATGGGCTTGTGGGAACTCCTTCAACCAAGGAACTGGCTCCTTTTCAAGGTGTGAACCAAAGGGGTGAATTCTGAGCTAGAGAATCGTTTAGACAACTGAGTTAGCACCTTGTAATCCTAACAAGCAGCCTAGACTGGGACTTTGAGTTTGGACCGCATTCTGGAGTGGGTCAAGGAGAAGACAGCTCGTGGATTCGCAAATCCAGCAATCCCCCACTTTTGGAAGGGAAGAAGAGGATTCGAGATTCTACCTTCGCTCTGGCTGGAGGCTCCAGAAGCTTCCCAAGAAACCTGCTCGCAGAGGAAAAGATCATATAGAAAAGAAACCTCCTCCCAGAGAAGGATTACAACTGAGAGACAATCGGAACATTACATTTTGGCCAAAAACTTGCTTATCCTGATTCTGGCTGATTATGGGCCCTTCAGAGGAGCTAGCCCGGACCTTCACAAAACTGTGCATCCCCTTTGACCCAGCAGTGCTGCTACTGGGCTTATATCCCAAGGAAATACTAAAGAAGAAAAGGGGACCTGTATGTGGCAGCCCTCTTTGTAGTGGCCAGAAATTGGAAGATGAACGGATGTCCATCAGTTGGAGAATGGTTGGGTAAATTGTGGTATATGAAGGTTATGGAATATTATTGTTCTGTAAGAAATGACCAGCAGGAGGAATACAGAGAGGCTTGGAGAGACTTAAATCAACTGATGCTGAATGAAATGAACAGAACCAGGAGATCACTGTACACTTCAATACTGTATAAAGATGTATTCTGATGGAAGTGGAAATCTTCAACATAAAGAAGATCCAACTCACTTCCAGCTGATCAATGATGGACAGAATCAGCTACACCCAGAGAAGGAACACTGGGAAGTGAGTGTGAACTGTTTGCACTACTGTCTTTCTACCCAGGTTATTTTTACTTCTGAATCCAATTCTTCCTGTGCAACAAGAACTTCAGTTCTGCACACATATATTGTATCTAGGATATACTATAACATTTAACATGTATGGGACTGCCTGCCATCTAGGGGAGGGGGAGGAGGGGAAAATTCAGAACAGAACTGAGTACAAGGGATAATGTTGTAAAAAATTACCTATGCATATGTACTGTCAAAAAAAAGTTATAATTATAAATTTAATAATAAAAAAGTGGCATTTAAATTGTTTCAAGAATCACAGAAGCAACATTTTTAAAAATTGCTTAAACAAACAGACCCTACATAATGGAGTGCCCAAGGCAAAGGATGATGGGTGAGCTTGGGCTCACAACCACACCGGCTCCTTGGCGCTGTCTCTCTCTCTCTCTCTCTCTCTCTCTCTCTCTCTCTCTCTCTCTCTCTCTCTCTCTCTCTCTCTCTCTCTCTCTCTCTGTCTCTCTGTCTCTGTCTCTGTCTCTGTCTCTCTGTCTCTGTCTCTCTCTGTCTCTCTCTCTCTCTCTCTCTCTCTCTGTCTCTCTCTGTCTCTCTCTCTGTCTCTCTGTCTCTCTCTGTCTCTCTCTCTCTCTCTCTCTCTCTCTCTCTCTCTCTCTCTCTCTCTTTCTCTCTCGGACTCAGTTTCTTCATTTGCAAAGGAGAGAACAGGCAGATGACCTATCTGTACTCTGCTCACATCACATGGGGGGAGGGTCCTCTGCTCTTAGGGTCATGTTTGGGAGAAGAGCAATGGATCAGGGCACATGCTAAAGGCAGCAACTATGTGGGTAAGGGGACAGGACGCTGCCATGGGCTGGGGAGGGATGTCTAACCTCAGATACAGTCAGGGCCTTGTCTTCAGTCCTAGGAGCAATGGCTGGTCGGGAAGGGAGACCTTCCTGACCCCAGAAGCTAAGTGGAAGCACGAGGTCCCTGCCACTGGAATTCAAGGGAAGTGGGATGACCCCTTGGGGGCAGGGTTGTAGAAGCCGGTCCTAGTTAGGCTCCAGTGGGAGAGAAAACTTTGTAGGGTTTCCAGTTCCCCATGTTAGGGGATTCTGCAAAGATCTGTTGGGGATTTCTCAGCTTCTAGCCAGCCCCCAGCATGGGGTTCACCACCCCAGTCTCACCAAGGCGTAAAGTGTCTGAGCATGTGCAGGAAGCACTGTGTCCCGATCACCCCCCAGCCACCCCCATCCCACTAGGTGAGTCAGTGAGCACAAGTGAAAGGTCTGGCAAAGGCCTGTGACCTTGTGGCAAAATGAAGCTTAGAGTCAGGAGTTGGAAATGGAAGCTCAGTTGCACCACGTATCACCTCCCGTGACAGGGGAGCAGGGTTGTCCTTGCCCATCTGAGAGCCTGATGATTTGGCAGATGCTCCTCTAATACCCAGGGGCTCATTGGGGAGGCTTCCCTGGAGAAATGGCGTCTGGGACTTTCCAGGGAGCCTAATTGTCCCCTCTCTCCACTGGAGCAGACTCCACAGAGAATAGCTCCCTAGAAGTTTTTCCTCTGGTAAACAAGCACCCCACTTTCCCAGGGGAATCCCGGATCTCCTTCCCCCAGGCAACTCCTCCTTCATATGCCCCCATCCAGAACCCCAGTCTGGGGGTCCTCAGAGCTCAGGGTGAGGAGATGAAAGGAAGCTCCATCTTCTGGCCCTGCGTTTCCAGCCCTGGATCCACACAGATGATCAGATAGAAATAGGTAAGTCCTGGTCCAGCCGATTTGTTCCCTCAAAGCCCCAGGTCTCACTGTACTTATGGAGAAGCTTAGACCGGGGAGAAGTGCCCTAGTCCTCCCAGGGATGGGGGGCAGAGATGGGGCTCTCCCCTGCAGACTGAAGAGCCCGGCTTCACCTGCAGCCACTAACACTCGGTTCTGTAGAACACACCAGAAAGCTTTACCCGAACTCTCCAGGTGACACATGGGGACTTCAGTTTCTTCTTCTATACAAGAAGCTTTTGAGACCCTTTTGTCTCCAGGGTTCATTCACCGAGCTCTTTCTTTCCCTAATGGTCTTTAGAGCAAGAGGTTAGGGACCTAGGTTCCCAGCACCGGAGCACAGAGCCATGGAGCTGAGAATTGGGGGGGAATCCTCACCAGGGCCCGTGGTCTCTCTTAGCTGAGAGTCTGCCCTTGAACAACGCTCAGAATGGAAGCGCTGTAAGATGACTTTCATTCACTTTACTGGACAACCTTAGGCAGGTTGGCCCTTTCTTGAAACCTTAGTTTCTGTGCCTGTAAAATGGAGCTGTGCCAGCTACCCACAAGCCCCCAGGACTGGCAGGTGTACCTCGGGACAGTGGGACTGGCTCCCAACACTTCTCAGCAACCTCTGTCCCTGAAGAGAAGGGATCTGGTCCTTTGAGGAGCTCCTTGTGATCACGTCCCTCCTGGTCCTTGGCATAGGTCTCAGGCTGAGATCTAGAACGGACAAGGGCTGGCTGGGTCCTGAGGCACGCCTGGAGCCCAGCACCGTCCTCGGCACACGACCCTTTTCCTCAAAGAACTAGGGAAGGTGCTGGGATGTCAAGAGCTGCCGGAAGTGGCAGAGATCATACATGAATCCAAGGCCCGGGGGGGGGGGGGGGGGTTCCTGAGGAGGCGAGGGGACAGTTCAGTCCTTTACAATAAATGTCAATTAAATACCTGAGATGTATAAGACTCTGTGAAAGGAGCCAGATGGTCTCAGAGACAGAAGGGAAGAGGGTGCAAGGTGCATTCAGGTATTGAGATGGGAGCAGACCAACAGTTGGGGAGCCCAGGGAAGCTCCTAGTGGAAAGAGGCCCCTGAGCCCGCCTGTATTCTAAGAAAAGTGGGAACAGAGCACATCGCCTGTCATGGGAAATGTCCAGGGGGACACGAGACAGAGACAGAGGGAAGTTCCGAGAGGGGAGAGGTCAGACACAGTGACAACGTGCCCTTCGGCTCTCCAGGGGAGCTCATCCTTTTGTCCCCGTGGACAGCCATCTCTCTGCATCCAAAGGCTCGTTGTGTGTAGAGGTGTACCCAGCATATTCCTCCCCAGAAGCCCAGCCGGGCCACCCTATGGTGCCCATGGGGCAGAGGTAGGGTTAAAGCTCAGGGCTGTCTTTCAGCCCAGCCCCTCCTGGGTACTCACGTCCTCCAAGGGAGGGCTCTCTGCTGGCCCTGAGGGGAAGCCCCATCACACCATATCACACACACACACATCCTTTAAAACCAAATTCGAGGAGGACTAGGGAGAGAACAGGGAAGGCTTCCCATAGGCGAGAGGACTCCTGAACCTCCAAGCTGTCCAGAGGAAGGAGGGTAGCTATGGGGGCGGGGGGGAATAGTACACATAGTCCTGAAGTCAGGAAGACTCCTCTTCTTGAGACAGATGCTTCTTAGCTGCATGATTCTGGACCAGTCATTTCACCCTGTTTGCCTCAGTTTGCTCATCTGTTAAATGAGCTGGAGAAGGACATGGCAATGTCCTCCAGTATCTTAGCCAAGAAAACCCTGAATGGAGTCATCAAGAATAAGACGAGATGGAAAATGACCAAGCCACAAGGAAGGAAGGACCCTCTACCTCCCAAGACAATCTCTCCCTCCTCCTCCACCTATCTTCTGTTACTCTAACTCAGGAAACATTTCCTTACACCAAGATTAAATTCAATGGAATAAAGGTAAAGAGTATTTACCCTTGGGTCCAAAAAATCCGTTTCACAAATACAAGGCAGTTGAAGCATGGTTAACGGTTGAGGTGAAAAAGACTTGAGGATCTTAGGGACCCACAAGCTCAATACAAATCATCAGTATGACACAGAACCCAAGAGAGCAAATGCATTTTTTATTTCACGGGTAAAGAGGAAGCTTACTCTGCTACCACAGATCAGCCACTGCTACGCATCTTCTGGGCCAGTGGCGGATGCCTAACTGGAGACCGTCCTTCCTTACGATACATCACAGGGCTGCTCAATGCTGTGTCCGGCGGGGAAGGGGTAGGAAGGATTTCCTACTTTTCCTCTCCTGTTCAGATACAACCAGGAAATTCTAGCAGCTCCTGGCCATTACTTTTTGAACAGGACAGTGAGAAGCCAGAGAGTACCCAGAGGGTGAAGGGATTCAAGTTTATGACGCGTTTCTATTGGAGTATTTGGCCTAAGGAAGGGACGATTCATGGGAGACGCGGATGTCGGGGGCCTGTCTCAAGGAGGAAAGATCAGAATCCTTCTGCTTGGCCCCAGAGGAATGATTTGGCAGGAACAGGGAGACGTTTCCAAGTAGCACACTTCTGCTCCTTCAAGGTATCCCAGCGCAGAATGTGCCGCCTTTCGGCTTGCTGGAGGTTTCCTCAGAGAATGGGATGGCCCTTGTAAGGGAGATGGGAAATCAGACCTTCCTTGGGTCTGGGGGAAATTGGTGATTTCTGAGAGCCCTTCCTATTCTGTCTGTGGAACGAGCTGATCCATCCTTTACCTGCATCCCCCACTGAAGAAGCCTCTTTCCCTCCCTGCTCTAATATGAAAGGGAACCCCAGCCTTTAGAGGCAGGTCATGCTGCCCTGGGGAAGCTCGCTGGGTCAGAGATTGGCCGCCTTGCAGCTCTCGGCCAAGGGGCCTAACCAAACACTCTCTTCTACAACATACCTTTCAAGGACTTGAAGGCAGCCATTACACTTTCTTGACTCGCCCTTTCTCTGGGCTAAATACCCCAGTTCCTGTCACTCACAGGACATGGATTCAAAGTCCTTCAGTTTCCATTGGGCTAAGCCCTTCCCAAACTGCCGTCCCCAGAAATGAACACATCACATACGGTTTGACTGGGATCGAGGGAGGCTAAAGAACCTGTCTTTCCTCCCTTCCTTTGCCCAAAAGCAAGAGCTCTATCAAGGCAACCCAAGATCCCCTTCCCTTCCTGGCTATCTCATCCCAAACGTGCCAAACCCAAAGACTCCCAGATCTATCTCAAGCAAACTTCTTTCTACCCAAATCTCTCCTGTTTGGGGTTTGGAGATGGATTTTTTAACTCCAGTCTGAGATTTTACCTTTGTCTCTAGGAAATCTCACTTTCCTGGGTTCGCTGAGATTTTTCAGGCCTTTGGATCCTTAGGTCTTGTCTAATGGGGATCTTAACCTGATTACACATTTTGGACAGTGTCACGCACTTGAAAAGGAGATAAATCAATAGTAAGTTATCAGCCTGAGTTTGAGCTCTCTTAGTAATGATGAATAGGACTAAGAGATAGAAGGGATAGAAATCTGCTTCAGCAAATACTTCCCCTTAAAGATGAGAGGGGGGACTTTCGTGGGATAGGCTGCTCACAATGGTGGAACAGTGTCTGTACCCAGTGTAGTTGACTGGTTTCCCTTGCACAAAGTGAGGGAAACTCTCAAAGGGAATAATCACTGCTATTTCAGACAAATCAGGGAATTTTCAGGAAAAGGTGAGATTCTCAGTAGGCAGCTTAAAATAAAGATGGGGCAAGGCTTTGTGGGGGAAGGTTAGGAGGTCATATCCATTATAGCAAGAGAGTGACTCAAAGAAGGGAAGGGTGGGAGGAGAGCTGGGAGAGACCCCGAGGATCATTGAAGGGAAGGGTGGGAGGAGAGCTGGGAGAGACCCCGAGGATCATTGAAGGGAAGGGTGGGAGGAGAGCTGGGAGAGACCCCGAGGATCATTGAAGGGAAGGGTGGGAGGAGAGCTGGGAGAGACCCCGAGGATCATTGAAGGGAAGGGTGGGAGGAGAGCTGGGAGAGACCCCGAGGATCATAGAGAAGGGTGGGAGGAGAGCTGGGAGAGACCCTGAGGATCATTGAAGGGAAGGGTGGGAGGAGAGCTGGGAGAGACCCCGAGGATGACTGAAGTGAGGGGTGGGAGGAGAGCTGGGAGAGACCCCGAGCATGACTGAAGTGAGGGGTGGGAGGAGAGCTGGGAGAGACCCCGAGCATGACTGAAGTGAGGGGTGGGAGGAGAGCTGGGAGAGACCCTGAGCATGACTGAAGTGAGGGGTGGGAGGAGAGCTGGGAGAGACCCGAGGATCATTGAAGGGAAGGGTGGGAGGAGAGCTGGGAGAGACCCCGAGGATCATAGAGAAGGGTGGGAGGAGAGCTGGGAGAGACCCCGAGGATCATTGAAGGGAAGGGTGGGAGGAGAGCTGGGAGAGACCCCGAGGATCATAGAGAAGGGTGGGAGGAGAGCTGGGAGAGACCCCGAGGATCATTGAAGGGAAGGGTGGGAGGAGAGCTGGGAGAGACCCTGAGGATCATTGAAGGGAAGGGTGGGAGGAGAGCTGGGAGAGACCTGAAGATGACTGAAGTGAGGGGTGGGAGGAGAGCTGGGAGAGACCCCGAGGATCATTGAAGGGAAGGGTGGGAGGAGAGCTGGGAGAGACCTGAAGATGACTGAAGTGAGGGGTGGGAGGAGAGCTGGGAGAGACCCCGAGGATCATTGAAGGGAAGGGTGGGAGGAGAGCTGGGAGAGACCCCGAGGATCATTGAAGGGAAGGGTGGGAGGAGAGCTGGGAGAGACCCCGAGGATGACTGAAGTGAGGGGTGGGAGGAGAGCTGGGAGAGACCCCGAGCATGACTGAAGTGAGGGGTGGGAGGAGAGCTGGGAGAGACCCCGAGCATGACTGAAGTGAGGGGTGGGAGGAGAGCTGGGAGAGACCCCGAGCATGACTGAAGTGAGGGGTGGGAGGAGAGCTGGGAGAGACCCTGAGCATGACTGAAGTGAGGGGTGGGAGGAGAGCTGGGAGAGACCCGAGGATCATTGAAGGGAAGGGTGGGAGGAGAGCTGGGAGAGACCCCGAGGATCATAGAGAAGGGTGGGAGGAGAGCTGGGAGAGACCCCGAGGATCATTGAAGGGAAGGGTGGGAGGAGAGCTGGGAGAGACCCTGAGGATCATTGAAGGGAAGGGTGGGAGGAGAGCTGGGAGAGACCTGAAGATGACTGAAGTGAGGGGTGGGAGGAGAGCTGGGAGAGACCCTGAGGATCATTGAAGGGAAGGGTGGGAGGAGAGCTGGGAGAGACCCCGAGGATCATTGAAGGGAAGGGTGGGAGGAGAGCTGGGAGAGACCCCGAGGATCATTGAAGGGAAGGGTGGGAGGAGAGCTGGGAGAGACCCTGAGGATCATTGAAGGGAAGGGTGGGAGGAGAGCTGGGAGAGACCCCGAGGATGACTGAAGTGAGGGGTGGGAGGAGAGCTGGGAGAGACCCCGAGCATGACTGAAGTGAGGGGTGGGAGGAGAGCTGGGAGAGACCCCGAGCATGACTGAAGTGAAGGGTGGGAGGAGAGCTGGGAGAGACCGCAAGGATCATTGAAGGGAAGGGTGGGAGGAGAGCTGGGAGAGACCCCGAGGATCATTGAAGGGAAGGGTGGGAGGAGAGCTGGGAGAGACCCCGAGGATCATTGAAGGGAAGGGTGGGAGGAGAGCTGGGAGAGACCCCGAGGATCATTGAAGGGAAGGGTGGGAGGAGAGCTGGGAGAGACCCCGAGGATCATTGAAGGGAAGGGTGGGAGGAGAGCTGGGAGAGACCCCGAGCATGACTGAAGTGAGGGGTGGGAGGAGAGCTGGGAGAGACCCGAGGATCATTGAAGGGAAGGGTGGGAGGAGAGCTGGGAGAGACCCCGAGGATCATAGAGAAGGGTGGGAGGAGAGCTGGGAGAGACCCCGAGGATCATTGAAGGGAAGGGTGGGAGGAGAGCTGGGAGAGACCCTGAGGATCATTGAAGGGAAGGGTGGGAGGAGAGCTGGGAGAGACCTGAGGATCATTGAAGGGAAGGGTGGGAGGAGAGCTGGGAGAGACCCCGAGGATCATTGAAGGGAAGGGTGGGAGGAGAGCTGGGAGAGACCCCGAGGATCATTGAAGGGAAGGGTGGGAGGAGAGCTGGGAGAGACCCCGAGGATGACTGAAGTGAGGGGTGGGAGGAGAGCTGGGAGAGACCCCGAGCATGACTGAAGTGAGGGGTGGGAGGAGAGCTGGGAGAGACCCCGAGGATGACTGAAGTGAGGGGTGGGAGGAGAGCTGGGAGAGACCCCGAGCATGACTGAAGTGAGGGGTGGGAGGAGAGCTGGGAGAGACCCCGAGCATGACTGAAGTGAGGGGTGGGAGGAGAGCTGGGAGAGACCCCGAGCATGACTGAAGTGAGGGGTGGGAGGAGAGCTGGGAGAGACCCTGAGCATGACTGAAGTGAGGGGTGGGAGGAGAGCTGGGAGAGACCCGAGGATCATTGAAGGGAAGGGTGGGAGGAGAGCTGGGAGAGACCCCGAGGATCATAGAGAAGGGTGGGAGGAGAGCTGGGAGAGACCCCGAGGATCATTGAAGGGAAGGGTGGGAGGAGAGCTGGGAGAGACCTGAAGATGACTGAAGTGAGGGGTGGGAGGAGAGCTGGGAGAGACCCCGAGGATCATTGAAGGGAAGGGTGGGAGGAGAGCTGGGAGAGACCCCGAGGATCATTGAAGGGAAGGGTGGGAGGAGAGCTGGGAGAGACCCCGAGGATCATTGAAGGGAAGGGTGGGAGGAGAGCTGGGAGAGACCCCGAGGATGACTGAAGTGAGGGGTGGGAGGAGAGCTGGGAGAGACCCCGAGCATGACTGAAGTGAGGGGTGGGAGGAGAGCTGGGAGAGACCCTGAGCATGACTGAAGTGAGGGGTGGGAGGAGAGCTGGGAGAGACCCGAGGATCATTGAAGGGAAGGGTGGGAGGAGAGCTGGGAGAGACCCGAGGATCATTGAAGGGAAGGGTGGGAGGAGAGCTGGGAGAGACCCCGAGGATCATAGAGAAGGGTGGGAGGAGAGCTGGGAGAGACCCCGAGGATCATTGAAGGGAAGGGTGGGAGGAGAGCTGGGAGAGACCCTGAGGATCATTGAAGGGAAGGGTGGGAGGAGAGCTGGGAGAGACCTGAAGATGACTGAAGTGAGGGGTGGGAGGAGAGCTGGGAGAGACCCTGAGGATCATTGAAGGGAAGGGTGGGAGGAGAGCTGGGAGAGACCCCGAGGATCATTGAAGGGAAGGGTGGGAGGAGAGCTGGGAGAGACCCCGAGGATCATTGAAGGGAAGGGTGGGAGGAGAGCTGGGAGAGACCCCAAGGATCATTGAAGGGAAGGGTGGGAGGAGAGCTGGGAGAGACCCCGAGGATCATTGAAGGGAAGAGTGGGAGGAGAGCTGGGAGAGACCCCGAGGATCATTGAAGGGAAGGGTGGGAGGAGAGCTGGGAGAGACCCCGAGGATCATTGAAGGGAAGGGTGGGAGGAGAGCTGGGAGAGACCCCGAGGATCATTGAAGGGAAGGGTGGGAGGAGAGCTGGGAGAGACCCCGAGGATCATTGAAGGGAAGGGTGGGAGGAGAGCTGGGAGAGACCCCGAGGATCATTGAAGGGAAGGGTGGGAGGAGAGCTGGGAGAGACCCGAGGATCATCGAGAAGGGCAGAGCTGGGGCGCCGGAGCCGGACCCCTTGTGTTGCCATCTTTCCAACCTCACAGAATCGCCTCCGGGCTCAGGGAGATGGAGGAGCGCAACGAGACGCTGGGGACCGAGTTCTTCCTCCTGGGGCTCTCGGACTCGGCGCAGCTGCAGAACTGGCTGTTCGTGCTCTTCCTGCTCATCTACGTGGCCAACGTGGTGGGCAATGCGGGCATCATGCTGGTGGTCTGGACGGAGCCGGCGCTGCACACGCCCATGTACTTCTTCATCAGCATCCTCTCTTTCATCGACATCTTCTACTCGTCCACCACCGTGCCCAAGATGTTCGCCGGCTTCCTGGCGCGGGCGGCCGTGTCCCGCGGGGGCTGCCTGGCGCAGATGTTCTTCTTCCACTTCCTGGGCAGCACGGAGGCCATGCTGCTCACGCTCATGGGCTTCGATCGCTACCTCGCCATCTTCAGCCCGCTGCGGTACCCGCTGCTGATGACGCGGCGCGTGTGCCTGGCGCTCACCGGCCTCCTGTGGGCCGTGGGCTTCTCGCACTCGCTGCTGCACGTGCTCATGATGAGCCGGGTGGTCTTCTGCCGGGCCCGGCGCGTGCAGCACTTCTTCTGCGACATCGCGCCCCTGCTGAAGCTGGCCTGCTCCGACGTCCGCACGCACGAGCTCCTGCTCTTCGCCGTCACCGGCTTCCTGGTGCTGGGCTGCTTCTCCCTGACGTCGCTCTCCTACGTGCTCATCGTCTCGGCCGTGCTGCGCATCCGCTCCCCCGAGGGCCGGCGCAAGGCCTTCTCCACGTGCGCCGCGCACCTGACCGTGGTGGTCCTGCACTACGGCTGCGCCGGCTTCATGTACCTGCGCCCGCGCTCGCGCCACACCCTGTCCCAGGACCGCGTGGTGGCCGTGCTCTACACCGCGGTCACGCCGCTGCTCAACCCGCTCATCTACACGCTGCGGAACAAAGAGGTGAAGGCCGCCATCCGCCGGGCTGTGGGCCGCAGGCTGGGGAGCCGGGGGGACTGAGGGGCAGCGCCAGGCGCGGCGGGAGCCAGAGCGAGCAGGTCGACCAGATGGCCGGACGAGGCCCCCGGGGTCCTGAAGGGGCAGACTGCGGCCCGGGCCCGCGCAGAGAGGGTCCCATCCAGCACTAAGCACAGGCTGATCTCTCCCCCCCCCCCCGGGACCCCCGGGCCCTTCAGTACCATGGGGTTGCCTGAGTGTCTTTGTTCGCTCCCCCTGATTCTCTGTGCACGTTCCCCTCGGAGCCCCCACAGCTCTTCCTGCCCTTTCCCAAGACGCGCCACCCGCCGCCGGTTTTTTGTGTTCCTATCTTAACTCCTCTATCAGGCAAGTCTCTGTCTTGGGCTCCCAGGGCCAGCACAGGGCCGCGGACCCAGAAGCCCGGACCGTAATCCACAGCTAGATGCAGGGCAGACACCAGCCGTGTGACTCTGGACCTGGTTTGCCTCAGTTTCCTCATCTGTGAAATGCATTGGAGAAATGGCCACACACACCCCTCCCCCCCTCTCTGCCAAGAAATTTTGTGGGAATTATGATTACAAATGAACTTTGTGACCTTGGGCTGGTCCTTCTACCTCCCTTGGCCTCTTTAACATTTGGGGCACCAGACTACAGTCTCCGCTGGCCCGCTAACTGAATGAACTAACCGAGAGGGAGAAGATGGAGTGCTCTCAAATCCTTCTCTGAGCCTCAGCTGAATGGAAAGGAATGAAGAGTCTTGGGACATGAAGGATGGATGTGAAAAACGTTAGCTTAGAGTCTCAGGAAGAAACGTGACCCCCTTTGGAAAGGGAATGGAAACTTCGACCCAACTCTAGTCTAGCCTGGCTAACAAGGTCCCTTGTCACAGCACATGCCCCATGAGGGCTCCTTTTCCTGGGAGCCCCATCAGCTAAGGAAAGAACTGAGACCCTTGGGGCCACCTCCCCTTGGTCTCATTAAAGGGAACTAGACAGAAAATTTTAAAATTACAACCACCTCTTGAGCCTTGTTAATGTTTTTTCTACCGGGCTAATCAATCTCCCACTCTCCTTCAATCCAGGACAGCCTGAACTAGCTGGTCTTAGTGCATCTGGTCCTTTCCCAGGTTCAAATGTTACATTAAGTACTTGGACCTTTGGTTCAGAAGAACTTTAAATCAGGGAGCCCATTTAGGTCAAGGAGAAATTCAACTTAAAAAGCTGAAGCCATGAAAAGCTCAAAATAATTCCCCCAATAACCCAACTATTCACAAGAATATTTCTTCCTGTTATAGCCTTCCCTTGATACTCAGAATCCAAAGTTCCTTTGCCAAAGTTATCTCCACTGTCACATCCCACAGGGACTCTCACTACACTTTGATACTTGCATGTGAGGCAGCCCGCTGAAGGACTACTTTCAAGGCAAATTATTTTGATAATCAACATAATAAGCATACTTAGGGACCTTGTCTATTCTTGCACTTGCCCACTGTGTGACTGTAAAGAGATGATTGTAGAATCTTGCGAAAAACTGCCTGTTGCCTTCCCACACATTCATCAAGGATACCCTTAATAAATTTGTAAAGTCATCTCATAAACAATTTTGTAAAAGTATATCAATAGTTGTGGTGATAAGGTGAAAGTATTAAATGATAAGGTGAAAGATGTTTCTTTCCAAACATTTGTTGCTCTTCTTTGAGAAAGGATCATTCCAACTTTTCACGGTTGACACTACTGACCAAAGTACTGTGGATGGGCATTTGATTGGACTCTGCTGCTCTTCCCATTTTGTTAAGGATAGCACCATTTCTTCTTCCTCATGTGACACATCCAAATGGTGTGATTCCACTACCATTGATGATGAAAACCACTTCTTATAGACATATTTCATTTTTTATCTTCATGCTATCCTCTTTTTAGTTTCATCCAAATATATATCCTTGGGATAACTGGTTTGCTCAGATTTCTCATCAGACTTTTTATAAATACCTCCCTTTTCCCCTTCCATAGCTTCTCAGTTTAATGAAGTGATGCTGTTCACATTCTTCCATCACCATCTTCCTTGGTAAGATTATACAAAATCCTATATTCCAGGTCGGCTCTTAAATACCATGTCTCTGCACTTGGCAAGGAAATCAAGCATTTGCAGGCTGAAGTAGTTTTTGAGCTGTTTTTGCCTATTGTGGCAATTGATTGACGTTCTTTGGCACTCCTTAGGAAATGTTAATAGTCTGTGTCTATAACAATTCATTTATCCATTTCCCACTTTGGGGTGTCAGCTTGTTTAAATAGGTCTGGTTACATTTACCTTATCTATATACTATCTCATCTCTTTTTTTTTTTTAATTTGGTATTGACTTTGAACTTTGCTTCAGCAAACTGATAATCAGAGAACATACAAAGAGCTAATGTTCATCAGGCCCACACCACTAATCAGTCATTTCTTGTACATTAAAATATAACGAATTTAAATTTGTGGTATCATCTTGTGCTTGCCATGTCTACAACATTCTGATTCACTTCATTTTTTCCACTCAAAAATCAATCAAGGACTTACCATTTGCCAGGCACTGTATTAGGCACTGGGAATAAATGACAAACAAAATCATCCGCACACTCAAGGAATTAGAATGGGAGAAAGAAGTGTACACAGAGAAGTAAATGAGTGATTTTCACAAAATAAACACCAAACAGTTTGAAGAGATGATTGCGCCAACAACTGAAGGAATTCCCCAATAAGGGCTTCTTGAAAGATGTGAATTCAAAGGTGTAAGGAATAAAATGGGTGGGGGCGACCCATGGAAATGGAAGAGGCTGGGAAACTTGCTTCAGGAGAAGTGTGACAAAATATAATTCCCTGTTTTGGGATGTGTTTGGACATTCTATAACCATTTAGCCTGCTAATAAGGTTGGGAGAGTGAGCTCCATGAGGGCTTAGGGCAGAAGCTAGACTTCACAGTCAGCCAGTATAGCTAGCTTCAAGACCTCAAGGAATGATCTGGGACCCAGCCCAAGAGTAGCTCAGACTCAGACTCATGCAGCAGTCATGGTGCATCTAGGTGTGAGCTTGGTAAGACCAAGACTTTTAGGAAACGAATGATGTCTGAACCTCCTCTCCTCTCCCCAGGGGCTGAGGCAGTGGAGGGGTGAGGATGCCCTTGGAAACACTAATATTTCTGTTCTTGCTCTGGTTTTGGAAAAGCTACCAGTGTTCATCGATTGGTTCAGTGGGGCCAGAGAGTTAATGACTGACTGGCAATTAACAGTTGGAGGAAGAGCAATGGAAAGGCAGATCTAGCTGATAGCATTAACTCCCTGACTCCTTGGGACACTCCCAGACCACTAAGATCTCTCTGCAGAAGACTGAGGTGAAAGTATTACTACAGGAGCTAATGAGGAGAGGGAAATGAGACCAAAAAGGCACCCCAAGTGTATAACGAGATGTGTGCAAAGCACAAGGGGAGCCGGGAGCCAAGTTGTGTCTGACAGACCACTGAGGAGATAATCCCGTATTGTCCCCTAAGCAGCAAAGCTGTGAACTCGGTGCTTATTTTAAAGGGGTCATTCGCGCCCCCCCCCCCTCTGTGGTCCTTTTCTTTCTGGTTTTGCATCATGGTCACTGTTTTGAGATGCTTCTCAAAAGGATCAAGGGAAGGGCAGCTTGCCCATTCCTAGAACCTTGCCACATGTTACCATTAGCTCATGGCAGCTAAAATCCATGTCCTGCCTAAGCAAGCCTGAGCATGAGCTAGGACTGGCTCCCTGCTATCTGATCTTAGGTGAAAGAATATGTGCCCCAAGATGGGTAGTCGCACCCCCAGGATTGGAGATGAAATTGTGAGTCTGACAGCTGAGGACATCATCTGCCATCTGATGGGTGTTGGCCGGAAGAAAGGGGAAAGAGTCAAAGCAACTCTGACAACATTCTTGGAACAGGTGACTCTTGAGAAAAATATGAGTTCATGCCTTTGACTGACTTGTGGGGGGCCCTCCACCATTAGAGACAGATCCGAGGTAGGGGGAAATGGAAAATTCCCAATCAGCAAGCAGGAAAACTGCTGCAGGCTTAGGAGGATCTCCGCTCAAGAAGAAATAGTCCTTGGATGACAAGTGGCCCTGGACAGATTCAGTAGTGTCAGAGAATATTGGTCTTACGGGCCTATCAACTTAAAAAGTTCATTGTTCTGAGATTGCTATCTAAACTCAAAACACTTGTGCAGCCTAGCCTGGGGAACGGTGCTGATAGAGAAGATTGTAAATAGTAACTCTAAAGTAGCGAGGGTAGGAGACTGTTCAAAGACATAGAGCAACCACCCACCCCTGGAGGCCCCTCTCTCTAGACAGAAATGCTTAGAATTAGTTAAATCTAAAGTAATAAAACAGGGTTTCCCCATGTGGTTGTGAGAACTTTGTATACTTTGTTGTCCTTTTGAGAACTGTTCATATCTGTTGACTATCTCTTAGGGAATGGGTGTGTGTGTGTGTGTGTGTGTGTACACACATAAAGCTACATAGATATAAGTTGTATATCTCAGATATACAGAGAAACTGTATCAGAGAAACTTGACACAAAGATTGTTTTCCATTTGACTGTTTCCCTTCTTCTCTTACATGTTTGAATGCGTGTTTGTTACAGTGTATGTGCAGAAGCTTTTCTGTGGCAAGTTCCCTCTGCTGATGGAAACAAAGCATTCTTTTTCTTCAGTTACTTCAGGTTTTCTTTAAGGTGACTCTGCTCTCACTGGTTCTCTTTCCCTCACCCCCAAAGCCCTCTCCTCGCTTGATATTTGGCTTTCCTTTCTTCCTTTTCCGCTGTTATTGGACTTTTATTTCAGTCACGTCTGACTCTCTGTGACCTCAGCTGGGGTTTTCTTGACAAAGATTCCAGAGAAGTTGGCCACTTCCTTCTCTCTGTTTCCATCACTCCTTTTATAGATGAAGAACTGAGGCAAACAGGAGGAAGTGACCTGCCTAGGGTCACATGGCTAGTCAGCATCTGAAGCCAGATGTGAACTCAGGAAGGGGGATGTTTCTGCTTTCACTCCCAGCTCTCTAACCACGGAGCCCCCTCTCACTGCGCCACGTCCCTGCTTGTGCAGCCTATCCCACATCTAAACCCTCTAGTTTTCACCATCTTTTCTCCATTTGCCCGGAAATCTCCTCCCGGGGTTAGGGTTAACTTCACCCTAAATGCTCTCCACTCCATTGCCCTGCGGGTTCCTACTCCCTCCCGGCTCCCAGGACAAGTAGAATTTTCAAGCATCAAATACCCCAGACCTCATTCAGTGTAAGGTCCTTATCTCCCTTCACCCTTAGGAGCATCCACCAGTGGGAATCCCCCTCAAGGTGTCCTTCCTTCCCCCTTCAAAAAATAAAAAAGTCTTGCCCCCTCCTCCTTCCTCACTTCCCTGTAGGCGCTTCTCTTTTTGAGACCACAGACACCCCCCTCCCTGCTAACCCATGATTTGACCCTGGTGCATCCCTCTTCTCTACCTCCTGTTCCTCTTTTCTTTCATGAACTCTCCCATGGCAATGTAGTCTACCAAAGAGAACTTCGCCGGTGGCCAAGGGGTCGCCGAGTCTGTCCTTAGCGCCCTCCCCCTCGCCTCTTTTTTGTGGCACCTCTGCCCCATTTCTGCCCACCTCCCATCCCCCCACCCCATCTTCTTGTGGACATTTAGAGAGAATCTTCTTACTAGCCTATCATTCTTAGTCGACTGTCAGTCTTCTTGGCTGCTGAGTTTATTCTCTCTCTTGGGTTTCTGTTGTTTGGGAGGCAAATGACTGCATCTGCTTTTCTTGTAAAACATCTCAAATTACTCTTTATTACTGGATGTTCATCTTCTGGTCTTTATGGTTAAGCTCAGATTTGCAGGATAGGTTCTCCTGGGTTGCACCCTGAGCTCTGGTGCTCTTCAGTCCCTTATTCTTTTTCCTAGTGGGTACAGAATAATCTTAGGTTATTCTGATGTCTTTCTCTTTTTATTCGAAGGTTTGGTCCTCATGGCTTGCCCAACTTGTTCCTGAATAGAATTGTCAAATTTAACCATTCCGTGTCTCGAGTCTGCAGTCTTCTGTTTTTGCCTGAAGGTGATTGAAATCTTTGGATTGTCATTTCATTTTCTATGTCCAGACATTCAGGGAAGCTCTCTTCTATTTTTCCTTCCTTAAGAGTTTTCATCCTGTCATGTTTTGTGTGGCGATCTCTGATCCTTTGGTTGTCTTTGTGCGTCTGCTCGTTTTTTTGCTGCTCAGGACATAAGCTTTGCTTTTAGAAGGTTTATTTCTCTTTTAAACTGCTCGGGAGCCCTGAGCTTTTAGTGGTGGGAAGGTGTGGCAGGGCACAATCTGACTGGGCACAGGTCTAACTGGACAGAACCAGCTTTTGGAGCGTGTCCAACCTCAGTGAGGACACCCCTTTGCTCCTGGCACCCCAGTGCCCCGGCAAGTGCTTCTATTCTGCTCATTATTTTTGCTGCTCAGGATATCAGCTCTGCTTTTCTACTTCTCATTTCCCTTTTAAACCACTCAGGAGTCATGTTCTCCTCTCATTTCACAGGGTCCGCTGTCCCCTCAGGTGTTAGATCATTTTCCTGTGTTTTTCAGCATCAATTCATAGATGCCTGAACTCATTCATTAGATCTGGAGACATATTTTCTTCTATTATTCCTGTTTTCCCTGCTGATTTGTCTATGTTCAAAGTCTTAGAGTTAAAATAAACTAGCAAGGAGCAGCGAGGTGGCGCAGTGGATAGAGCACCAGCCCTGAATTCAGGAGGACCCGAGTTCAAGTTTGGTCTGAGACACTTAACACTTCCTGGCTGTGTGACCCTGGGCAAGTCACTTAACCCCAGCCTCAGGAAAAATAAAATAAATTAGTGAATGAATGAATAGATCAAAAGATAAATGAGTAACAAATTGAAACGAAGCCTGAATTTTGTCCTTCCTGAGGTCTTTGGTACTTGTAGTCATCTTATTTCCCCCTATTGCTCCCTTTCTTTCTCCCCCTGCAGCTTCCTTAGGGCCTAAGTCTCACAGTGTCTCTGAGTCCTCCCACACTCGGCAATCCCTAGTCAGTCAATAATCATATAAAATGGCTGAAGAAGGAGCCTCAAAACCAGCAACATCTGGGTGCAAGTCCTCCCCTTGGGCCCTTCTCAGTGTCCTTGGGAAATTCTCCAAGGCTCTGAGTGGAAGAAAAGGAGTCCTGGGGGCTTCTTCACCAGCCAAGGGAATCCTTCCCCTCGCTTCTCCCCACTTCCCCAGGGGCTACCTAAGGGGCTATGGAGATTTAAGACGCAGAGGGGAATGGCATCCCAAGAGCCTCCCCTGGTCTGGAAAAAGAGGACGCTGTTTTTTGCTCACTTTGAGAAACTTTCTTTGCCCCACCTTCTGTTTATGAGGTCTGCTTGCATCTGTGCTCCCACCTGGTTTTTTTAAATCACCAGCTTGTGCTGACCTGGGGAGAGCTGCCATTCTGCCCTTTAAGAGAGCCCAGTCTCTGCGCTGCTGACCACACTCAAACCCCGTGAAATGTGCCTGACCCTCACAGACTTCTGGGTCTGGCTCCCATGTCTCGGGCCCTCGCTCCAGGCTCTCCATCAGCCTCCAGCCCCCGGAACATCGATGGTCACGGGCTACCCATTGATGGATGACGGTCATCTGTTCCTGCTCCTGGAGCTGCTCGCCCCAACTTTTTTAGAATAATCTCTCTCCTCTTTCTCTCACTGCCTCTTCCCTCCCCGAGCTGATGCTACCCCCCAGTCCCACCCTCACAGCCCATCCCCCCATGGCCTCTGCTGCCTCTGCTCCTCCTGCTGCCGCCCTGTCCCCAGACCAGCCATTGAGACCCGAGATTTGGAAACAGAAAAGCCTCCGGCCAAGTCGCCGTGTACCGAGCCTTGCCTTGAGCCGCTAGAGGCCCTCTTCTAGAACTGTCCCAGGACAGACTGAACCTCCAGGGAGACCGAGAAGGCAATGGCCTCGAAGCAAGGGTAAGGAGAGCCAGTGTTTCCACACTCCCTCTTATCCACACTGCCCCCCTTCCTCCTCCACAAAAGAGTCGGACATCTTCCTAACGTACCCCTCTAACTCCACCACTCTTACATAATCTTTGGCTCCCCACTGCCCGCTGGATCAAGTTCGTGCCCCTTTTTACAACATTCAAATCCCCCTTTGATAGACCACATGCCCCTCCCTCAGCACAGCACCGATGTTTGTCCAATGGTAATGGGTTGAGGTCTGAGGACCGAGCCACTGCCCGCCCAGGCATATGTGACTGGTGTGGGTCCAAGCCTCCCTCCACTGGTGCAGACTAGCAAGGAACAGGGGCCTGGGCTACGAAGCTCTGGGACTTGATAGGGGTCCGGTGGGTCGGGCAGAACTTGAATTCGGGTCTTTCTGACTCCCAGGTGAGACTTCGGCCCTGCAAGTGACCCTTCTGCTCCCCCTGGGATTCCTGCAACCACTTTCCCATCACAGGCAGTCGTCTCTCTGGGTCCCTCAAAGACCAGCCTGCATATTCCTTCCCCATTGGCTGAATTAAGCTCAGGTACATTTGACCCAGATGTGTCTTGCCAACCGGATCGCAACCAACGGCTAACCTGAGGATGGCCGGAGCCACACAAAGCAGGCCGGAGACAGAAATCAAACGAAAGTTTAATTTCAAAGCGGGAGAAACGCTTGCGAGCCCAGCCGCCCCCAGGCCTGAGAACGGGGGCTTGACTTTCGGGACGGGGTTCCCGGGCACAGAGGGGCTGGCATCAGGATGGGGAGCGGGCGCTTAGGCGGGACGGGGCCGGCCAGCGTTTCCACAGAACCTCCAAGCTCCTCAGACTTTAGCCTCGCCAGGCAGTCTGGACGGGCCCAGGGCCGCACAATCGGCTGGCTTTGAGACCCGGCCCGTTGCGGGGGCAGCCGGGAATGGAGTAAGAAATGGCAGCCTCTGCACCAAGTCAGCCCAGCAACCGCCCCCCCCCCCCCCACCTTGGACAGTTCTCTTCTCCTTCAAGGCTGCCCTGCCATGAGTCACCTGCAGGAGGGCACCCTGCGTGACTGCCCTAGCCCTGCTCCCCCTCCCTGGGTCCGGATCATCCGCTCGCCCCCAGCCCCCTCACCCACCTCGGCCTCCCCATATCCCTGTGCTCCCCAAAGGCGATGTCCTGAAATGCCGCCCTTCCCATCCACCCCCAGAGAGCAGAGGCAGAGCGGGGGCAGCGCCGGGGGTCCCCAAGCCTCAGTGCCGGGGCGTCCCGGGCAGGGCGTGCAGCAGCCCGGGCTATGGGGGCCCCGCGAAGAACACCATGCGGCTGGAGACGACCAGGTCGGCAGCGTAGGCCCCGAGGTTGACCCAGGTGAGGACGGTGGCTCCCACCGCAGGGCCGAACTGATCCTTTGGGGGGGCGGGCGCGAACGCGAAGATGGGCCACGTGACCGCGGCCGAGAGGTAGAGGAGCGCGGCCAGGCCGGTCAGGGCCAGCAGGGCGCGGTCCGCGGGCCAGGGCGCGGCGTCCAGCAGCCGCCCTACGCTGAGCCCTATGACGAGCACGGAGACCACAAAGCAGACGCAGAACACGGCCATGCACCACTGGAGCCCCGCGCTGTTGGCGTACATGTGGCCCACGTCCACCAGGGCCAGGATCACGCTGGCCACGAAGGCCTCCAGCACCTTCAGCAAGCCGGGTGTGGTGGACAGGAAGCCCCGGAGCTGGCCCGGCCTGGCCCTGGTCAGCCCCACCTCCGCCGTGTAGGTCACGAAGCACAGGCAGGACAGGGCCGTGGCCGTGGCCGTGGCCTGGTAGCGCCAGCCCTCTAGTCCTCTTGGCACAAAGACACTGGGATACATGATGGAGGCGGTGAAGGTCAGCAAGGTGCCCAGCAGGGCCACGGTGGCCGTGAAGTCCTCCCAGGACAGGGGCAGTTGGGGGCCCAGGCCCAGGAGCTCCAGCCCCAGGACGGCCAGAGACAACAGGCCGCAGAGGCCCCAGGAGCACAGACACCACGCCCCGAAAGGGGCGTCCGGGCGGTGGCCCGAGGCTGCCAGGCCGAAGGCGGCGCAGCTCAGGATCACCTGCAGCAGCCGGAGCAGGCCCCCCAGGGAGACGAGGGCCCGGGGCACCAGCGTGGGCCGCGGCATGGCCAGGCCTCCCTCCCGCAGCTGCTTCGGGCAGAGTCAGCCACACACAGGACAAAGGGACGGTCCAGGAGGACGTGCGCTATCTCGGGCAGAGCCCAGGTGTGGGAGGGTGGGGCCGGGCAAATAACTTACCCTGGAAGAGGGGGAAGAAGCCTTGGGGTTGGGGTTTCTGACCTAGGGCCCTCCCAGGGGTGGTCAGTCCCACATGCGCTCAGTCCCGGGGAGCTTCCCTCCTCCTCGGAGTGGCCCCTTCTGGAGGGACCTTCAAAGGGAGGGAGTCCCTGGCAGGGGAGCTGGCGGGGAGGGGTACAGGAGGGATGGCCAGCGGGCACCAGGCCCGGGTAATCATTGACAGAGGCATTAACGGCCCACCCTCCAATTCGCCTTTGGTCTTTGCTCTGGCTCCCCCTCTGTGCCATCTTGCTTCCTGGGCAGGTGGAGGGAGCGTGGTGAGTGCCAGGGGAACTCCTTCCGGGGCAGGGAGCTCGGAGAGCCGCCTCCTTCCTGCTCTCCCTGCAGACCTCGTTCCCCTTGACCTAGGAGCACAGGGCTGTGGGAGGGAGGGGAAGGCTGGGCCTCCCTCCAGCGCTTTAGGTTGACACTCTCCGATTCCGGCTCCAGCCCTCCATCCACGCTGCCTTCCCTCCCCACTCCTCGGCTTTTGGTGGTCAGCAGTGAGGAAGACCCCGCCAGGGGCTTCAATGCCGGGGGCCTAACCTTGTCACGCTTCTGGGCTTCTGGCGGTGAGAGTCCCTGGACAATAGCCAGCAGGTGTGACGACCCTGGACAGGGTCCCTGACGCAGCGAGGACACCAGGCCACTCTCTCCATGCCTCTGCCAGAGTTCAATCCCCAAAGGATGCTCTCTATGGGGATCCTTCCCTATACCCCTCCCCCTTCTGGTCCCCCACTCCTTTCTCTCCGTCTCTCTTTGTGTCTCTGTATCTCTGTCTCTGTGTCTCTTTCTGTCTCCCTCTCTGTCTCTCTGGGCCTCCTGGATGATCCACAAACAAGATTCTCCATCTCTGGGCTCTGGGCTTTCTCTCTGGCCGCCCCCTATAACCCTGGAATGGCCGCCTCCTCCATTCTGCCTCTTGATTTCCCTTCTTTCATTTTCCTTCTTTTAGTGGAAGCTTTCTCCAAATCCTCCCCTCCCCCACTTGATCCTAGTGCCTTTCCTCTGATAATTACTTTTACCCGTGTAGAGCTTGCTTTATATATATTTTTTGACTGAGCCAATATAATAAACAATACTCCCTAAATTAATTTGCTTGTTCAGAGCCATATCTAACTGCCAAAGGATGACTATGTAAATCCACATAAAAATAA